>NW_009228867.1:79344-102203 GCF_000690835.1 Fulmarus glacialis | reverse complement strand
GCCACTACCCGGCTCCGCGTGTCACGTGACCGCAAAACCTAGCCATCACCTGGGGGGCGGGGCGCGAGCACCCTTCGCCGCCATTTTGCTAAAGGGAAGGAAGAAGGGAGGGGAAGGCTTTTAGCCCTTACGGGCAACCCCCCGCCCTCCGGGTTGAAGTTAGTGGTTGCCATTTTGAGAAAGGGCAAGGCAAGTTCCGGCTGGTAGGAAGCGTACCGCCATGCTGGAATTGGGCACTGAATAGCGAGTGAAGCTACTGTGGAGCCATCTTAGGTGTGGGAAAGCTGACTGACTCTGAGGCGAGGTAGGGTGTGGGCGTCACGGCTGGACAGGGTTTCTCTGGGAACAGACAGGGAAACTGCGTTTAGTGCAGCATGAGCAGCCAGGTTGTGAGAGGTGCCAAACTGACCTTTTTGTTCGGGGCCTCTGGCAAGGCACGGCAGTTTTCTTGGGAGAGGAATGGTGTTTCCCAGTGAATCTCTAATTTCCAGGCCCTTGCCAGCACCCAGCAGCCAGCTTCCTAGTTTTGCCCCGCTCCCAGGCTGCCACCAAATCCCTCGTAAAGTAGGCAGAAATCGGCACTTTGAAGGAGAAAACTCCAGCGCATTGTGAGAAAGACCTTCGATTGCTTGCATGGGAAAAGGCAGGGAGTGGCCCTGGGGCACAGGGCCAGGCCCTGAGCGGTCTTGCACCGGAAAGGGGTGCTGGCAGCCTCATGGGCTTCCCTGGGAATCCCAGTTGGCCCCAGTGAGACCTGCAGCTGCGTCAGCAGGACCCCAGAGGGATCCTGAAAGTGGGTTTTGACTTGCGCCACTAGCGTGGAACAACCCTTTCCGTTTCGCAACCTTCATGTGGCACACCGCAGGGCAGCTGCATAAAAATATGGCCAGCTGAGATGGTGCTGTGCCACGCGTTAAAAGTTTCTGTGAGGATAGCCAGGGTGTTCCCTCAGACTCCAGTTCATGAAAGCATTCGACTCAGAGGGAAAGTAATCAGGAGATTGGCAATCAGCGTGATAATCCTATAAAAATCCTTAAAGGGGAACTGTCTGTCTCCTGACCTCAGTGTTTTACACAGGCGATGCTCCGTGTGCTTAAAGGAGGAATGAGGCACTGGGAGATGCAGTGGCTGACATCATGTGAGCAGTGTGTTAGAGCTCTGGAAAAGCCGAGGTTTTGCACGTTTCTGTCCGTAAAGAATGCTGTTATTCGAGCCACTGCCTTTCTTATCCATGTCATTGAGGAACCTAATGTCTCAGTGATGACGTTACCTGACTGACGTTTCCTGTTTATTTCTTTTTTAATAACAATACCAAACACTCACAAAACATTTTGCACTTTACAGCAATATCAAGCATTAACTAATGAACCTGCTCACACCCAAATGAGCTATCCAATGTCATTATTACATGCAGAAGGACAGAGCGACTTCCTCAAGGCTGCAGTGAGTCAGTGGCAGAGGCAGAATTATGCTCATGGTTCTAATTCACATTCGTTCCAGCAGACTGTACAGTTTTGCACACCTGGAAGGTTTGCAAAACTGTCATGAATTATTAATTGGTTAATTTTGATAATTTCTCAAATTAATGCATCAATTTATTCCAGGTAGAAGGCTTCAGCTGTGGAATTCAGTCTCTTATTCACTCACAGGAGCCTAAAAGTGTCAGCCTTCAACTCATATTTCCATCCTATGATGAGCTGAGTGCCTCCCCTTTTCGGTTGGTATAGGAAAACATTCTTAGAATCTGTTTTGATGGAAAGAAGAGGAGATTTTGGTGGGACTCCGAGGACTTTTATTCTGCATTAGGAATCTCGACCTTGCTTTTTACCTGTTTTTTTTTCTTTATGTCTTTGTCCATGACCCGAGGGCATGTGATCTGGACCCTTTGTAAGCCCAAATATAACCAATAAAATTATTGAGGACTTACTCATTGCTTCTTTTGCAGATAAGATAATTTTCCATTGTTAATGCTTGTCTGTTTCAGTTGTTCTTTCTTGATAGTACTTTAATCTCAGCCAACCCAAAGAACACCTGTTGTTTCGAGATGACTGATTTGAGATACCATGTATGTCCGGATCTCCAAAAAAACCTGGAAAACTCTGCTGCTTGCATCAGAAATTAAATTGTCCCATATGGACACAGTCAAGAGTTGCTTTTTGCATACAGCTTTACTTCCAGAATGTATAAAATGCATCATCTCCCCTCTTGTTTCCTTTGATCTTTCAGTCCCACCATCAATTGTTACAGTGAAGAACTGTAGAAATGTATCAACTATGTTTCTCTATTTCTAATAATGATAAGAACTTCTTTCTCTTCAGTGAAGTATAGGAACTCTCAACAGAACAGCAGAACCAGCTCACCAGACATTGTTCTTAGTAGGTACCATGTTAGGAAAAGGCAGGTGAAAAGTAATAAAACTGGTCTTTGTCTAATGACTTTTCTCTCAGTGAAAATAAAGGTTTCACTGAAATTTATTGTAGGAATTAATCTAACCAAGTGGCTGGAAAGCCTTCCTTTCACCAAACTGGAGGGAGTTCTGATACCAGTTCAGGAATGACCACAAGTATAGAATGATTTGATAATTTAAGCTTCATATAACAAGCGCATCAGTAGAAAAACTGTGGATGAAAAAGTCATGCTCTGGCTGGAAAAAAGAAGGAACCAAATCTCTGCATCCAGTGGTTAAATATTACAGAGCTGCCTTGTATTGTTCTCAAGGAAGCCAGTATATCCTATTTTAGAGCTTTTAAATTTGCTCATCTGTTTCATTTCTCGTTAGCATCTGAATCATCAAACAGGACAGTTTTTGTGTTACCCAATAGATGTACATTTAAAGTGAAATTGTACCCAGTTTCTTAGAAGCAGAATTGAATCGTTCCAAACAGAATTTAAGAAAAAAATCAGAGCGCACAATAAATTATTCTGATCACAAAGGGAAAAGAGAAACTGTGCTCATGTAACAATTTTCCACCTGTCTAATTTAATAGAATTATCTGTTAAAAGAATCACTCCTATGAAAGTCACATCCAACCTCAGATTCAGTTTATATAAAAATATATAAATATGCAACCTGTTGCAGTGCATAAAATTCTGTTATCCTTTGTTAACTGGAATTGTTCACAAACTTCCTCCCATCAGCAGGCAAATGGAAAAAAACAGTAATACAAATTCTGAAAATAATTCTTTTTGCACAAACTCCTAAAGTCATTGTGATATATTTTTATGGGCTCTTCTTAGGTGAATTGTTATTTGATTCTGTGATAAATTTGTTGGGAAAGGCAAGTGACAAGTCCTTCAGTCAAAAAAAGACCCTATATTTTGAACATATACAAGTAAACACGAATAAATACATATACACTCCACAGTATTTTATTTCTATGGAGTGGTTTCTCTGCAGAATGTATTGTGTCCTAGATAAGAGGTTTGTAATATACTCCACTCATGTAATTAGGCAATATTTTCCATAAAACTTTTATAAACTTACTAAAAGTATTCCTAGATTTACCAAGGTTGGTACCATCCTTTGTGCATACTTCTACGTAACTATGTTGCCTTATTTCCCATGGATAAGTTTAGATTAACAAGGTATTAAAAAAAAAAAAAAAAAAGAGGCAAAAAAAAATTGAGAGATGTGTGAACTGTTGCCTCATTGGTGTATACAAGAGCAGCTTCCTGTTGCTTTATCTGAGGAAGCAGAAGTCAGAAGCAGACACAGGTTACACTACTGATGGCATCACAGTGAAACTGCTACGCGGGGACACATGGCTGCCTTGGTAAGTGTTCAAAATCCCAGAAGTCAGATACACATCTTATGTTCTGGTACAGATTTCAAGCTGGCTTTCCCTTAATGTGATGCGGACATCATACAACAAAAAGAAGGGAGGACACAAAAGGGGCTGGAAAAGATTGCTTTGGAAGAAGGAGTATTTAACTCCCAGCACAAGTGAAACATGAAACAAAAGGGCAAATGACATCAAAAGATTGAATTAGGAAAGACATGCTGGCTTGATTTGTTGTTGTAATGGTATTGCCATGATCAAAATACCTGTTGCTTAGGAGAGGCAAGAAGGATGGAGAACAGTATTTGGGAGTGAGTTTCCAGGATTCTGAGCTGATGTCTTCACTGCAAAAAATGCTTCAGGCCTCACAGGGGGTTCCAGTAGCTCTTCTGTTACTGTTCTTTAATATTTTGTGGCACTAACAAGGTACTCAGCGCTATTTATATAAATATACACAATGCTTAAAACTTAGCCAAAAAAATGAGCTGTGCTAAAAGTAGCTTCTTAGAATACCAAGTATCATGTACATGAAAATACTTTGTACAGCATCTTTCTGTATGCATAGAGGAAAACGTGATGCACTAAAGCTATAGCAAAATATTACTCGCCTGCCTGGCGTATATCCTAACAAACATAGCTTTTTTTCCTATTTACTCATGTTAACAGAATTTTTATGCTCTTATAAAACACTCCATGAAGCGTATCTAAAAGTTAAAAAGACTGAGTTCTTTTAGACCTGTTTGAGTCTCTACAGAATCTCATGGAGTGAAATTTAGTGTTGCATGAGGAGAAATGCTGTTCATTTTAAGCAAAAATGTCCATGTTACTAAAAGGCATGTTTCAACGCTCCTAAACTGTGAAGTTTTTCAGAATTCAGTTTTGAGATCTGCTCATTACGAAAAAAGATCCAGGTATGGGAGGTCCTTGTACTTGAGGAAATCGGCTTGGCACTATAACTTATTTTGAGAACACAAAGCAATCTACTTTGTTGAAATTGCTTTGAGAGAAAAAAGAAATCAAGAAAACCATCTGTACTTCCATCTCACGGCTGATATACAATAGCACCAGTACGGCAGGTACTGCACTAGCTCACACAAAATTGTTTTCTTCCCCTGAAACTTATCTAAAAAGCAAAGTACTTGTAAAAACTTACATTATAATGAATATTGCTTACAGCAATATTGCCCTTTTATGAACTTGAATTTGAAATAAAGGGTGAAATGTATCAGTTGCAGATGTTTCCAAAATTAAACTGGTGTTTAGTAGATAATGGAAGATTTTTCTTTTAATTAATGACTCCACTTTTCTGTTAATAACACAAAATCCTTACAGTTTTCTTTATCTTCTCTAATTTCCCAAACTGTAGTTGAATTCATTTATCTGAAAAATAAAAAAGACTCCTCCATTCTTCCCTTAGAAAGTTGTTTACGGATAAGAGTATGGAATATCATTTTGTATTTGTGCTTATGAAAGTATAACTTTATACTTATTTTGTTACTTTCAAAATGTCATAAATGGAGAGACTGCATAAAGCTGAATCTGAAAAAGATACTGTAGGAATGCAGCAATACAAATACAATATGTAATGAGTACTTTTCTCCAGAAACTTTCACAAGGTTCCTTTACAGGCTTGTTTGCATACATTACTCGAAGCATAGCATTTGCTCATCCATTTCTCTAAATTTTATGTCTGACTGACTTTTTTCAGAGTTCTTGTACAGCAGGTTTTCTGTTAGCAAAATGACAAAGAGACAGGGACAGTGATAATAATTGAATAATGTGGCTAAAAGAAAAAATTACTCTTGAGAATTTTTTTTTTCATTTAAAACACATCTGATTCCAAAACAAGTCTATAAGTAAGTCACAAGTCTACAGAATTAGTCACAGTGGGTTTGGACCATGAAAGTCAAACCATTAGACTATATTGTTAAGCAGAAATTCCTCAATAGAGAAATTAGAGATTGGAAAAAATTAACAGTCAGTGGGAAAAATTATCAAACATTGTGTTTTAGGATAGCTGTAAGCCAACACCATCCTCCTGGGCAAAACCAGCATGTATGCTCAGTAGCTGAGAGAAAACCTGGGAATGCCTCAGATCATGCATTCAGGTAAGACAAATTATTTTGCATTAGGTAGTCCTAATTATCAGAAAAAACCTAAGCAAGGAAGTATGATATGGACCATTTCCCCTGAGATAAGGCCCCAAGTAACTGTAATGAAATGTGTTGTAATCAGGGTAAAATAGTGCTTTCTGCATTGATGTTTCTGTGCAAGAAACTGCAGCATGCATTGTGGTATGCTTCATTTGCTGGCTTTTTGACACACTTCAGTATAGGTCATCAATACATGCCAGAATGACACACTTCTTGTTATTATTCTCATTGAAAGCATGTCCTTGTGTAAGTAGCATCAATGTGTCATCAAAGCTGGGACATGGATTACCTGGGGAATTTTAGACAGCCTCCAAGGCTTTGTTCATAGAAACTATTGATGATACTGGTTAAAAATAAAAGAAAACCATGGGGTACAGTGACCTGTGAACATGAAGGACAGAAAAAAATTGCCAAGGTGGCAAATTTCATGTGGTCTCAGCTCTCTTCTTTGAATCCCATTTTCAGTGTCCCAGCCTGCCACTAGCCAGTTGTATCTTAAGGTAGTTCCTTAAGGCAGATGGCAGAAGAGCAAAGCAAGGTCTTGCCCCAAAGAACACGCGGTTTATTCAGACAAGTGCAATATAAGGACAAGTATTTTACCTTACAATCAGTGAGATCAACAGAGCAAAACTTTTAGAAAGAATGAGCTAAAAAGAGAAAGCTGAAGAAAAGAAGGTGAGTGGTATGAAGAAATTGGCATGTTGATCTGTGAGTAGATACGAAAGAGCTGAGAAATGTAACTGTGAGAGGAGCCGTTCTGAGTAACATGGAGACAAGTCGGGAGCTTGTAAGGGTGATAAGTCTGTAATATAACAAGTCAACTAAAAATGGAGAAAGAGTTTGAGGGGGAGGGAGAAGGAATTCCAGTTTCTCAGTCACGCAACTAGTAAACACTGCCTCATACACTTGCTACATTACACACATGCTTCTGAAAGGGTACGTTTCCCTGTTAGACATGAAGAGACCTGTCACAGGAAAAGAGATGCTAAAATGTGATTAGAAGAAGAGATAGGCATTTAATCTTTTACTCATGTGGTCAGTCTGAAAATGTTTGCTTTGCTTTTGGTGAGAAGTGGGTCAGCAAAACCCTGGGATCCAATTTCTAGAGCTAGATTTTTAATTTGTGATACTTATCTGTACTGGTAAGCTTACGATGCCCTATTTACAGTGTGGTTTTATTAAACCACACTGAAGAGCAGACATCTTACATTTGTCTTAAATATAGACACTGCGTTTTTTTAATTAGTCATCATGTAAGTAAAGCTGCTTTACTTACTGCTTTACTTTTCCTTGTCTTTCAAGCCTGTGAATTAATTCAGCTCTAACTGTGAAAAGTTAGCCAACTTGATCAAATAAAGCAGTGGCTGGTAAAATTAAATATGTGCTTTCTGACTAGTTTTGTCATTGCTCCTTTTTTTTCTGAATATGCATTAAAGTTTTTTTTTTATGGAAAAGAGATCCATATAATAACCTCTCAACAGAGGCAATAAACCTACTTGGGTTTCTCTTATAAACCCACAAACCTCCTCCACACACACACGCATCAAACCCACAAAAGGCAGAGTGAATTTGCCTACCACATGGGAAAATCCCTGCACCCAAGTTGTCTTCAGGTTGAGCTGTTTCCTATGTGGGAACAGTTGTAGATGGTGCTATCTTGCAACCTACTCATTCTACAACCTTTTCGCCTCCTCTGCTGGCAGTCTAGGCTCAAACCACAGATGAGTTATCACAGGCAGTCTTTGAAGCAGTTCGTATGTTTGGCAGTAGAACTGGACCACAAAAAATATTCCCCATTTGCATATCTCCTGAACAATTAGATCTTTGGAGAAGAGAATTACTGAGTGTCAGACCTGTGATATAATCAGTGAGTACCAGCTGTCTCATGGCTATGGTTGTACACCCTTTCTTACTTAAAGGTCAGCTCTTCTAAGTGCTTCTAAGGCTCACACACCCAACTCCTCCAGTCCCACTTCTTTAGTCAGGGCTGCTGTTTTACTGGTATTTTCATGTTGAAGCTGTTGACACCCACAGCCCTGGTAGTGACTAAGATAAGCTTAGTTGCTAATGGTTTTATAAACTCATGCATGGCAACTGGAATTCTTAGAGGAAATTAAAAATTGTATTCAGAGAGTTTCCACCTCACATGAGTCTAAGTGACACCCTGGCAGATTCTCCTGTGCATGCAGGAGCCCAGTAGCCTGGCAGATTTCACATGAGGTTTCCTAGAACATGCAGTAAGCTTTGCTGGAATAGCACAGTTGATGGCAAGTTCTTGGGGGCTCGCATACAAAGGAGGGGAGGGAAAGCAGGAAAGTATGAGGACGCGACAAGAGAGTGATTCGCAATAGGGAGACATACCAGCCACACATTCTCCTCTTCTGAGCAGATCCCAACATCTAGCGGTACCTGAATCCCTGTCTTTCTATCCTTGTCTCTCCATTGACTTAGAGGGGAGGAGGTTATTGGGGATAAGAAATCTGCCATATTTGTATGGCCAAAACCCTGTTCTACTCACCAGAATAACAGAAAGTGCATTTCTGTTATTTGTGTGCACTTTCTGATCTCCTTCGACTCTCCCACAAGAGAGACCTGGGATTGTAGGACCCTGCTCCTCTGGAAATATCTTAACTACTCATCCTGCTTCTGCTGTAGAAGCTTGCATCTGACTGACCGTGACCACCTTAGACATTTGGGTTCCTCCTCCTATGCACTCCTAACTTCAGGAGCGTTTAAAATCTTTGATCTCCTACAAACACAGCTTCTTTCTTCTGAAAAAAGACACCCACCAAGAAGCCCATAAAAAAAAAACGAAAATGTTGTTATAGCTGACATTTTTCCTTTTTGGTAACAGAAGGCTGGAATCTTACCAACCAGGTCCTGAAGAACTAACAGATGACCACCCATCAGACTACAGAGGGGTTTTTATTGCATGCAGGCTGGAATTAGCCCAAAGATAATACTCGGGGTGGACAATGAACAACACTGCTAAGTGCCATGATGATCACACCCTGGACAAGTATTTGTTTCCATTTGTGTACAGCATTGTGATGATGATCAGTATTCCCATCAACTGCATATCCCTCTATGCATCTTGCATTCAGGTGAGGAAAAAGAATGAGTTAGCCATCTACCTCTTCAGCCTATACCTGGCTGACATTTTGTACTCTCTGATTCTGCCTCTCTGGATTGATTATGCCTGGAACGGAGATAACTGGAGGCTCTCTGCCTTGCTTTGTCAGATTTCTGCCTTCCTGATGTATTTGAATTTCTACACCAGCACTGCGTTCCTTGCTTGCATCTCTGTTGACAGGTACCTTGCATTAGTTCACCCCTTGAAGCTCCAGCACTTGCGCACAAGAAGATTTTCGTTGATTGTCAGCATAATTGTTTGGCTTCTGGAAAGCATCTTGAATTCAGTCATATTGGTGAACAAAGAAGTATTCAATGATCCTTGCAATTTCACTAATCATACGTTATGCTATGAGAAATACCCCCTGGAATTGTGGCAGGCACGGATAAATTTATTCCGGATATGTTCAGGATACCTGGTCCCTTTGATAATAATCATGTTTTGCTACCATAAAATCTACCAAGTAGTGAGGTGTAATCAAGCCGCAGTAGATGAAGAAAAGAAAAAAGTGAAGAAACTTATTCTGAATATCACAGTTACTTACATCGTTTGCTTCACTCCTTATCACGTTATATTGCTTATTCGCAGCATCAAAGAACCTCACACCACTGACCCACAGCTTTTGCAGTTGATGTATAAGGTTTACAGAATCACACAGGCCTTAACAAGTTTGAATTGCATTGCCGATCCCATTCTCTACTGCTTTGTGAGTGAAACTGCACGAAAAGACATACTGAATTTGCTCAGGTGTTGCTTGTGCCTGCAAAAGCGTGAGGGAGACCAAGTGAAAGTCCATCCTCTGTGCGGTTCTGCTGCAAAGAGCAGTGCGCTGACCACCTGCAGAACTTCCTGTGAAACAGAGACTGTCAAAAATGCCTGAGCGAGCACATTCAAAGCAAAACTGGATAACCTAAAGGGGAAAGAAAGAAAAATTCTTCCCCAGTCTGTATCTAGGAAATACCCCAAAAGTCACAGATAGATTACTAATCTAAGCGAAATCAGTAGCTGGAGCTAATAAGAACTTATTACAGGGTCAATGAAATCGATGGAACATCAACACGTATCTTTAAATCAGGCATGGTACATAAATCAATGAGAACAAACAAATGCACAGTCAAGAAAGATGACCAAGAAAGATGACACGCTGACAAAATTACTGAGGATCCCCCACAGAACTGCCTCCTGTCGCAGCTTGCTAGCTAGCCTGCGTGCTGGACATGCCCGTACTCAACAGGAGGAAGGCTGAAGTCCTCTTAACCTAGTCATTTGTTTTCCAGTTTTAGTAGAAACCTAAAGCTTAGCTGGGAAGGAGCCCCAAAAGGGATTTTTTTTTTAAATCAGTACTGTGATAGAAGTGAATAAAGCGCACACAGACATGGAGATCATTCAAATGATTGACAAAGGAGTAGACAGAGGGAGGGTGGCAAATCTCTCTAATTCCATGGTGTAATTTATGGTGCTATGACGGTTCCTGTGTTTCAGTAATGACTCAAGTTGTCCTTCAGCAGACCTCTGAGAGTAGCCACTTCTTAAAATTGTGGACCTCATGTGGACGGGTACTTACCTGCTCTTAAGCTTTTCAGCGTTTGTTTTCTTTGGAAAAATACATGTTCTAATGTGTAACCATATGTCATGCAGTTTCATTACAATATCAATATTGGGTTTCAGACAGTTGAAGATTCATTACTTCAGATGCCTATAAAGAACCAAATTCTAGCCACTGGTGGTTTAACTCAGATTAGATTTTTCCTGATATATGCAGGATTGAAAGGACCAGCCTTTGGCCTTGCTTATTATGACTGAAATCTGGAGTGTGGTTACATTTAAAGAGTCAATAGAGCAAGAAGGTTTGTATCCATTTACTTAACTGCACCTGGAGGCCTCAGCTAGAGGTTCCAGGGCTCTCAGTCTGCCAGTTTTAAAAAAGTCAAACAACAAACCAACAAGCAATGCTGACAAACCAGCAAAGAACACGAGTGTACCAACAAACAATAAGAATGGCAGCAAAAGAACCCACATATTGAAGGGGCTGACTGAAGTTAGCACAAAAGTGCAGCTGTTAATTCAGGGACCTGTTCCTGCGCAGGCCCCTGCAGCGGCTGCGTGGTTCCCTGGGAGCAGCGGGCACTCAGCCCTCTGAAAAGAGTTAGAACACCATGGAAAGGATCCTCTCGCAACCTTTTCAATTTTGTTAAGTTGCCAGGAAGAATGTTTGGTTATGGTGGTTGTCCAGTTCCATAGGGAAAAAAAATTTCTTTCCATCAAAAAAATCCCCCTCTAGCAAGTTTGTATAGTGGAAAGATTTTGACCAGCGCTTTTTCAGCACACTTCTAGGTCTGACATTATACTTGGAGGATGAGCATACAGAGGTCACAAACGATATGGAAATTCTTATGAGAAGGTCCCTCTGCATGTAAATTACAAATTTCTCCATTACAAAGAGTCGCTTTCATTGTTTTCATGAGTTCCTGTTTGTGCCTGTTTATACTTTCAATTAATTTCACATTCCCAGAGGGGAACTTGAGAGGCTGAGGGGCTGGGCTTGTTCAGCCCGGAGAAGAGAAGGCTTTGGGGGACCTAATTGCGGTACCTGCAAGGAGGGTGTTGAGAAGATGGAGCCAAGCTCTTCACAGGAGAGCATAGCAGGAGGACAAGAAATGATGTGCATAACTTGAAGCAATAAGGGTCAGAGTTGATACAAGGAAAAACTTTTGAACTATGAGGACTGCCAAGCAGTGGAGCAGGTTGCACCAAGATGTTCTGCAGCTCCATCCTGACAGGTTTTCAGGACCCAACTGAACAAAGCCCTGAGCAACCTGGTCTGGCCTCACAGCTGACCTTCCTTTGAGCAGAAGGTTAGACTAGAGATTTCCTGAGGTCCCTTCCAACCAGAATTGTCCTGTGATCCGATGAACTGTGTATGTCATTATTCTGGCTGTTGCCTTCCTCTCAAAAAAAGTATGTTCCTTTCCCTTCTTTGTTTCCATTTGCTGGATTTTGTTTTGTTTTGATGTGGGCTTTTTTCTGTAATACCTTCTTATATGTTATAAAGGAAAGAGTATGCAAGCAGCAGTGCGAGTTACTTCACCAAGATATGCTCCTGTGCCGACCTATGTATTTTGTAACAGAATGTGAAATTTCACTGCAGCACTGGAAAAAAAGCGGAACCGAGCTTCACTGTAACTTCGTGGAAAAAAGAACTCAGTGGTTCATTTCCAGACCTTTCACATGCCAGAAAGGTTGGAAAGTTAATTCTACTGGGGTTTTTAATTTATTTCGAATAAAGAATAACGAAAACTAAAACAAAGCAACAAAACTGAGTCAAATTTAACTTGTGTGTCAGGGAGTAGTGAGAGCTGGCTGCTCTGCAAGGGACGGGGAGCCAGGAGCTGAGGGTGACAGCCAGGCAGGCTGGGCAGCATCCTCACCGAGAAGCCATGCGGTCCCACGGCACCCCAGCGAGGCACGCAGAGCAGGTCCGGTGATGGTGACCAGCGTTGGCCAACAGCTCTGTGATCACCAGACAAATCCATAGTGACGAGGCAGGTCTGAGGTCAAGCCGGGAAGCCAAGTCAGGAAGGCAAGGTCAGGATCAGCAAGGTACGAGGCCAGGCACGGCCGCACCATGTCAGCACTGGCCTCTGCACAGGCAGCCAGCCCCAAGGAGGCAGGAGAAGAGACCACCAACTCTGTTGGTAAACTTAGGGCCCTGACCGTATGCAAAGAGCTTAATTTCCACAAAATTTGGCCCTGGGTTTATACTTTTTAATATTCCACCAATGCTCATGAAAGCCATAGCTTGGACCAGCTTACACTGGTATGTGTGGATGTTTTTCATAGCATTATTTCCTATAGTACCTCCCTGCATTGCTGACGATCCACTTCAAGATAAAGGAAAACAATTACGACGGCTGGGCCTCATGAAAAAGCTCAGATAAGTTCAGGGTCCTATCACTTTATGATAATAAAATGTAGGTACTTAATCCCTTCGATTGTTCTGAAATGCTCAGTCTATGTGTTCAAATCACAACCCTCTGGAGAAATGAGGAAACTTTTAAATGTAAAGTCTACAATGTCCTGTACTTCAATCATTTCTGTATTTACCTCATTACTCTTACATAGCTAAAAATTTACACTTTTTTTCATTCTCTCTCCAAAATTGTTTGTCCCTGCTGGACCAAATTTACTGTATCAGAGTGAACATCTATGTTCTTTTTAAAATTGCAGGGTTACAGGAGAGGTACTTTTCACTATGCAAACATGGCATAGTGAAAAGTAAATGTCATCATCCAGGCTCCAATCCACGCTGGATTATTGTTACTGAATATTCCATTTAGAATTCCTGATGGCTGTGCAGGCAAAAAAACAAGTGCAAATTCACAGGAACTCTTCCCAAAGCAAGGACATTCCTTACAGAAGAGAGTTTATAAAATCCAAATGTCTATTTAATAGCAAGAAGAAATGCCTGCATTCAACCTCCATGTTCCTCACAGACAATGCCTAAAAGCATTAATGTACGGCCTCAGTGAGTCACTAGTTCCTCTCTCACTTCCCAATCTATACAATAAGAATATGGATAAATAAAAGGGCTGTGATGGTAATTTAGTTAATATCCACAGGGTGTGAAATGTCAGTGCCAAATGATATTGTTGTTGGCATAGTAACAGCAGAGGTGAATTTGTATATCAATAATTCACTTAAAGCAGAATCCATCTGCCAAAAGTCCAGCAAAGATATAGCTCAGCTTCGTAAGTTGGGAGCTTTTCAGTGAACTGTGGTGACCTAGCTGGTGGAATTTCAGACTTCATTTAATTTGTTTTTCCTGGAACCTTAGCCACAACCTGCATCACCGCATTCATGGTGCAGATCATTATTCTTTTCTCATGTAGCTACACATCAGCTTTGCTTTGTTAATGTCAGTGGGGTCTGTCCTGACTCACATGGTTGTAGGCTAACAGAGACTCCTGCCTAGCCTTTTTTTTTTTTTTTCTTTTTTTTTGAGTCTCTAACACGTCTAACTTCAAAGCCACTGAGAAAGATGAAGGGAAGTGCGAATTTGAGTTACGAGATTAATATATTCCACTTCCTGTTTCCATTCACGGAGAATGACGCTACTAAAATAATTCTGATTAGTCTAGTGACAATCTTCAGCAATGTCACTGTTAATTTAATGCCAGTAAAGAAGGGAGCATTGGGCCATAGTTTAGCCATGTGCTGTTTTCCATATTACTTACAAGTATCATCATCAGTCTAGTGCTCTATTTTCTAAGGTGGTAAGGGCACAAACTTCGTTTGCTCCCCGTCTCCACACAGAATAGAGAGAGAACGTGGGTGGGAGTGGTAGGGCGCTTGGGACCAGCGCTTGGGACCACAACAGCAGATCTGCTTGCGCAGAAGAAGGCTGCGGGGCAGGAAAGCGAAGCGTGGCTCTGAGCTCAGCAGGAGCCAGGGGCAGCTGCTGCACCCACAGGCCAGTGCTGCCAAGCGCCAGGGCTTTCCTTCTGCGTGAGACGGCAGCTCCTCATGGTCCCAGAGCCCTGCGAGATGGCAGCTTGCCCTTGCCCAAGGCCGCCTGCTTCACCCCACCTGCAGGGCCCCCAACGGCGCTGATCCAAGGCAGCATCTGATAAGTGACGCTCCAGCTGATAAGGGGAAAGAGAGCGAAACACCTTGTGCATATCGTAAAGGGTTTTCTTTTCTTGCTGCACCCCAACGGCTGTGTTACTGATAAGTTGTTAGCCTAAGCTGACACAGCGAGGTTTTGGCTGCTCAGCTGTGAATTAAACATAACCAAGCTATTTCACCTAATATCCTAGAAAGACATAAAGTCTGTTCTGGACTGGGGCTTTGGGAAAAAAACAAACAAACAAAACAACAACAACCATAACAACGAAACAGAAAGCAGTAAAGAAAAGGCTGTATCAAATGACGCCTAAAAAGCCTGATCCAGGTGAATTACAAAGACGTTGCCCGAGACAGTCAGATCCTCATCTGTGCCAACCCAGAGGCACTGTCAGCAGAGTGTGTCACCTGCAGCCTCTATCCAGCCTGCGTACAGCAGAGCTAGAACACGCGTCCCATAGCAGCGCTCACGGAACACCAGAGTGCACACATATATGCTAATCACCATACTAATGTGGAATGGGAATGCTAAAATAGTGGGAGGTGTGAAACACCTGCAAAAAGAAAAAGTGGGAAGATAGGTCAATCCCTTTTTTGTTCTGTTTTTAAAATTAACTTTGAGTATTTTGGTGATGGGAGTACAGACTCCCAGCTTCTTTAAATGGAGTGTGAGAGAAATTTAAAAAAAAAAAAAATGATGTCTCACACGAGCTGAGCTGGCTCTCAGGAGCTGTTACTTTAAATTTAGTATTTTGAGAAATGTTATTGCTATAGCAACTACTTGGTTAAAGATTCAATACCAGGACAAAAGATTCTTTTCTTTTCCATTGTTTTGTTTTCCTGGTAAAGTCAAGATCTGTTGCTGCGTGAACCGTTGAGGTGGTGACAGATTGGGTAAAAGCACACCCAGATACTGTATTAGTGTCCAATCACATATAAATATATATATATAAACATCACATTTAGTTTTATCTTCATTACGTATGAAGGTAAAGTAAACAAGACAGGGGTGCAGCTCATGCCTTATCAGTTTTCTCTATGGCTCTTCAGATCATCTAGGTGTGGCACATTGCTTTTCAGATGAGATACTGAAGTTCATTTGTCATAAGCAGCAAAGTTCACAAGCTTTTCCCAAGAGCTGGTCCTAATATCCCCAAATTTGTGCTATATTCCATCCCAGCTGAAGCTTTATTTTGATTTCTTGTAGAACTTTGACCTTACCTGTCATTTCTCACTGTTGAAAAGCTTCCTCCCTTTTAACAACAGATGTGCAAAGTAATGGCTGTTTTTCCGGCCCCGCATGAAGAACTACACCCAGGAACAATCTTGTTCCAAATTCCTAGTATTTTAGCACAGAGTTTATTTGTGTCTCGATCCCAGTCCTATCTCAGGGATATCTTGAGCTAATGGAAAAATTGTCACCTCAGTTTCCTTCATCTGATAGTTGGTACCTTAGCAGATGTCACAGCAAGTACTACATCCAGAAAGCTACAGTCTAAAGGAGAGGTCCATACATTGTCTTCTGTTTCACATACTTAATTATATGTGTGAGGAAACACTGAGGAAAACGCAGTTCATCCTGTAAATGCAGCGTGGGCAGAATCCCTTAGGTTCACATCCTTAAATGAAACGAACTGATGAGACTGAGGCGGCACGACTGTCTCTTCTGGGGAAGTTGCAGACATTAGCGGCTCCACTCCAATGGATGCAAAGAAAGAAGGTAGGGTTGGAAAAGACAACTCCAGTGAAAATGCAGTGAAAATACTCCCCTCGTATTCCCTTGAGCAGACTACTTTTAGATGCCAGGTGGAAAACTGAGCCAGAGCAGTAGAGCACCCACATCAGGTCACCCTCCTGGCTCCACAGCTGTTACAGTCTCTTCCATTTCGTCTTTCCGCAGTCCATCCAGACACACAACAGGTGATTACTGGGTGTGAGAGTGGGCAGCCAGTGGCCTCAGGACACAGCTCTTCCCCACTGTTTTCCTCTCGTTCCCTTGACACCCCACTGTTCCTACTACTATTCTAGTTTGAGGCACCAGGTCTCACATATGACAACTCCAGGGTCTCACAAAGTGGGCTGGCTTATGGCGGCTCGTCTTCTGAGGTATCTTTTCACCTTAGGAGACCCAAGGACTCCTGAATGGGAAAGAAGGTAAAAAGCCCTAATTCTTAGAAGGCAAGAGGAACTCTTACTATGCCAAATATCTATGAAGCAATTCCTGAGATTCATTGTATTCTCAGAATGAGGGAATAAACACATGGCTTCGCCCGTCTTCTTTGCTTATCCTCGTGGAGTACAACACGATAAATAATCCTCAGTAAAACTAAAGTTTCTGCTCTTTCTCAGAATGCAGCGCAGAAGAAAAACCCAGAAAAGGTCAAACTATCGATGACTGCTGATACATTCACAGTAACCCCATGCAGGCAGAAGTGAGCTCTCCTTCCTGGCAATCGGAGAATTAGCACGTCACTGTCTGGCAGCTCAGTCAGCGTACGTGAACCTACCACAGGTTCTCTGTAGCATAAGCAACCTAAGAAAAAGCTTGATATTGGGATGTTGTACAGGAAAACAATACTGCATTCACATTCATTACAGAGTTAGTGCCAGAAATGTGTGAAATACAGGATGTAACTTCTTGGACGCCTGTTTTGACGTCATCAGCGCCAGTCTTCCTTCCCCATCTGTGTGGCTGTTGGTGCACAATGCAGTGTCTCAATCCAGTCCACATAGAACAGAAGTAATAAGATACTACCATGTATTGTGAAGGCATTGCCAGTGACTCAACATTTAACCTTGCATTGAAATTTGCAGCCGTTGTAATTCCCCATGTTCTGTTTGAGTAGCACATGTCATCAGTAAGTCTAGTGTTCACACTTAGAGGATGATTTATTTTTGTGGAAAGCAGGAAATAAATTTGGGCAGTAGCATTTAGCAGTTTAAAATTAGGTCCTTTTGGAAAGGAAAAATTCAGTCCTGAAGTTTTTTTGGATCCCTATTACATGACTAGTAGATTCAAAATTTTACTTTAGATAAGCCTGGCATATGCAGTTTCAAAAAGATCTAGAAATATTTATCAGCAGTAAGCACCACAACTCCATCTCTACCAAGGGAAAGTCAAGGGAAATAACTTTATTTGAGAAAAAAAGCCTGATTCTTCCTGTCTCACGGTTATTTATACTCATGATTTCTTCAGATTTTTTTCATGTGGTTATTTGAAAGCTACAGCTCCTGTATCCAGAGGTTCTTGTGTATTTTCCCTTACTTTTTCTTGTGTTTTATGTTTATCACTGCACAAAGAGTCTTAACAATCTGAGTTTTAAATGCCTAAATGCAGAAGGGGGAAAAAAGGATCCAAAATACAGTATGTTTTAAATGTCATTGTTTCTTAACAGTGATTTGCTATACATATTTCTAAAGCTTAACATTCAGTTTATTTCTTCACTGTAACAGGAAGCAACCCACAAAGGTTTTCAAGGGTAGAAATAATAGAAAAGTGTAAACTTCAAGAATTATGTGGTAGCTGTGAAAAGTTTTGCACACTACAAATTCCTGTTCAGTCACTCAGGTCAAGCTGAAGGAACCTGCAAAATGGATCTAACTGGAAGCCTTTGCAAAAAATTGCTAACTTTGTAAGTGTAGGTTTATCTTTTCTTTGTTATGCATTCATTTTAATTCAATACAGACATACTACAAGTGAAACCACTTCTGGATACTTCTTTGGTTTTTAGCCAATTATGCAGTTTATTTATTTTTAGCAATTCATTCAGAGAAACCACGACCAAGAACTCAGAGACCCTTTGAAGCACCACCTGTGCAGGAGGCATAAGATACCAAGTGCAGACATTAAGTCTGGCCCTTCACTCAAGACCCCTGTAAATACACTCCAAAGACATTAAAATAAGCGCCTTAATGACTGCAGCGAGAGGTGGTAGGAATCCCTATGCTTGGATACATATTATTTTCTGGAAAATGCCTGCTTTCCTGTCACCTCAGCAAATTAATTTTTCCTTAAATGTTTGATTTGTTCTTGCAAAGTATTATGTAGCATTTTCACGCAAATAAATGCAGCAAAATATTACATAGAGACGATTGTCTAAATCGTATTTAGAGCAGATGTCTGAAATGAGTGAGCTGAGAGACTATCCTCACTAGGTGGCGATTTTGGTCTGTTTAGCCAGGCTTTATAGAAAAGCAGAAGAAAATCCTAATTTAAAGATGTGTTTCTTATACAGAAGAAAAGGGAGTCTGGGAGCAGAGCTGGCCGCTGCGCCCCGAGTACCCATGAAGCTGGGCTGAGCCATCGTGATCCTCTCAGCCTCTGCCTTGAGCTGCTGCAAGGTGTCAGGCTGTGAATCATCAGACCTGGGAGCTTGAAACAAAAGGCCTAACACTGAGCCTTGTGAGCTTTCTTCCAGCCTGGATTTATTAACAGCTGGTTTGTGCTTACTTTTCTTTGTAACAACTTTTTTGTTTAGCTGTGTCTCCTTTCTTCCCAGAATTTATTCCAGTATAAATATATACATACAATATGTACAAGCAACAGGCATCTGTCTATATTGCTAAACAAAGCAGGCTTTTCCAGCCTCTAGCCTGATGAGCCCCTCATTCCCAAACTTATCCCACTAGCCTTTTTCTTCTTGTGTCCTAGCTGAGTTCTGTTCTTGGAACTGGCACCAGTTCCAGGGTACCACCAGTGCTCACTCAGAGCTGCTGCAATGCTCCCCTATGTCTGCCAAAACACCATATTTGATGTATCACACCAGCACATGTATGACACATTTCACCAGCAATTCAAACTCACTCTGCAGTCAGTCGGCTCCTCTTCTTGGGCATTTATAGCGGATGAGTTCCCAAGGCTACAGCTCTCTTATTGTCAGCCTCCACGTATATCAGAATGCGCTTTGTACTGCTGAATAACCCCCTCAAAAAGATTCATGCTTTACCTTTTTATTTCTTTGCAGACATTCACTTCCCTGAAGTACAATAAATCATTTTCATCTGCATGTTTTCTCAATGATCGGACCTTTCAGTTACTGCACTAGAGTCATGTTCTTCCACATCACTTCTTCAGTCTCTGCAGTATTCAGCTCCATGTCCTGAGCAGTACTGGTTCTTCCCAGTTTTCTCCCAGGAGCTCACATTAGAGTAAAGCTTTTCAGGTGCTTTACACTCACCATATCTGCTTCCCAGAAGGATTAGGCTTGCTTCTCCTGTTAACTCCATTACCAGCTGTTGTGGGTTAACCCCGGTGGGTAGCTCAGCCCCACCCAGCCGCTCGCTCACTCTCCCCTGGTGGGATGTGGGGGAGAATCCAAAAAGTAAAAATGAGAAAACTTGTGGGTTGAGATAAAGACAGTTTAATAGATAAAGCAAAAGCCATACGCACAAGCAAAGCAAACCAAGGAATTCATTCACTACTTCCCGTCGGCAGGCAGGTGTTCGGCCATCTCCAGGAAAGCAGGGCTCCATCACGCGTAACGGTTACTTGGGAACTCCAAACGTGCCCCCCCTTCTTTCTTCTTCCCCCAACTTTATATGCTGAGCATGACGTCGTACGGTATGGGACATCCCTTTGGTCAGTTGGGGTCAGCTGTCCCGGCTGTGTCTCCTCCGAACTTCTTGTGCACCCCCAGCCTCCTCGCTGGTGGGGTGGGGTGAGAAGCAGAAAAGGCCTTGACTCTGTGTCAGCGCAGCTCAGCAACAACGAAAACATCCCTGTGTTATCAACACTGTTTTCAGCATAAATCCAAAACATAGCCCCAAACTAGCTACTAAGAAGAAAATGAACTCTATCCCAGCCCAGACCAGTACACCAGGCCAGTTACAGTTTTAGCTGATGCTACTACTTTCTTCTCCTCCCTGTAACTACAATCAATATTCCTTTATCCTTTGCTATATTCATGGGTTTTATCTTTCTGTGTATTAAGACCAGAAAGAACAGCTACACAAGCTTCTTTCATTACTTCAGTCACACCTATGAATCTTCTCAACACTAGAAGTCAAAATATTCCTTAATTAGCTAGCTTTTTGAACAATTTTGGTCTTCATTTCAAAGTGATTTATGTGTTTCAGGAAGCAGTATGGAATGAATTAAATTCTCAGCATTTATTAACTTTGCTCCTGTGTGCTCAGTTTTTATTCTAAGCTATATTATTCATATGAAAAAATGACATTTCAATAATGTGATACTCTGAGATGATTCCAAGTGTCTGCAACTAAAACAAGGAATTAAAGTTAATAAACCCTGCATTGAACTATATGTACTTCTCTTTTTGCCATCAGGACATACCTGGCCACTAAAATGCAAATAGTGTCCTGTAGTACACCATCAACTCTCATTTTGCTGGTTTAATCATATATATTTAAATATTAAATTTAACAAAGAAAAAAATTAAATGTTAGGTTGTACAAATCCATTCAATATGAAGCATTAGACTCCTCCTCTTCCTTTTCCTTCTGCCTCTGTTTCACTAGTCCTTGACATCCATTCCCTTCTTTTCTTTTGTCTTTTTTCCAAGTTCATTCTTTATATTGCTCCACCTTGCTCCCTTATATATGTTCAGAAGAATATTTATAAAATAATCTCTGCTCACCTCCTCACATCTTCATTACTAATGTAAGCAACCCTGAGCCACTGCACAATACAGGGAAGTGTCATGTTGTTGGGGAAGGAAAAAAAAAAGCTCACTAGACATCAGTATTTTGGCTGGGTCAGAAAGGACACATTTGCCACAACAACAGCCACAAGCACAATTCAGGCGAATTTTCTCAGAGCTTGAATGAAGTCCAGAGCCGACCACCATGAAGTCTCATCTACATGCAATGTCGAAATAAACTGATGTCATGGAACCCAGGTTCCTTTTTACTGCAGCCTTCAGGGTTTCTTCCCCTTTTTTGTTTTTCCTGTTATTTGGGGTTTTTTTTCCATTAGTTACTTCTCTGAAGAACTTCTTAATATACAACCAAAGTAACTTAGAAAATGTGGTTTTAACATGAAAAGTTGTTTATTAGAATAAACGTCACGTCTTTACCTTACCTTAGAATACTATGACCATGATCTAAATTCACGCTGAATTTCAAGAAATTACTATAGCCAGCTAAATCAGCTTTGCTCAGAAAAGTACAAGTTTAGACATAATACTGACTTGATTGAGGGTTTCTGAGAAACCTGTGACCATCTCATGTTTGAAATGTCCCTAGGTCCTGGAGCCACATTCATCTACTTCTGCTTACCTTCAGTGGCACTTTTTAGAAAGTCAATGGGTTCATCTCTGAATTCAGGCAGTTCCAGTTAGTAGCACTTTGGTTACAAGGATTCCAGTTTGGCCTAACTGCCTTTCCCCAAAACCTGGCAAGAGCACTTTGCACTTCTGATCAGCTTGGTTATTGTCTTTATAACCACAGTCACTGCTATCAGCAGTGCCACTGGTGACATCCCACCACACTGCCAGCACCCAGCACCTGCATTCCAAGGAAAGACAGCCTTGCTGGTGTTACAGTGATTTGCCCTGGCTGACTAAAGATCCTGTAAAATGCCGTTTTATCAGCTTTCAAATCAGAATCGTGGTGCCAAGATCTACGACCCATGCAGTTCCCAACTCTTGTCCCAAGTGGACATGCAGAGGACTAAATGTTTTTACGATGCGGAGACCATGAGGCCATGATGGGCTGTAGATGCATGTCCTTTACGTACAGGTCTTACCTCTATTTCCCTGCATGTACCTAAGCCTCATACCTAGATAATGTTTCAAATGGGATAATATAATGTTTCAAATGGTGGACCAGTCTTAAATTCACCATTTGCTTGACGTCTCCAACCTCCAGATAAAAGAGAAGTGTTATGCAGAATAGCTTATAGCATAAATGCACATACGGACAAAAAAAAAAAAAAAAAAAGATCATTTATAGGTGTTTAAAGTTCCTTGAGATGTGTTGTCTACACATACATAAATTCCTATTTTTGTAGCTTTTTTTTTTGAGCAATATTTCTTACATGTTTCCTTTTTTAGAGATAGGCAAAAGGAAAACTGTATTTATTTAAAAAATTAGATAACTAGAACACATTTATGAATTCATATCAGTTTAAGCCACATAATTTAGAAGACAATATTTGCAAAAACAGCACTGGTTTCTTTTGGCATTTTCTGAAACAAGCATGCCAGATTATTT
>NW_009228867.1:73577-79326 GCF_000690835.1 Fulmarus glacialis | reverse complement strand
TAAAATTTGCTAATGTTTTGGAAATGTTACTATTTCAAAACTCAAAGCCACAATGAAATGTTCCCATTTGAGACAAAACATTAAGGTCAATTTTTTGCTTTTCTGTTTAACTAGAAAAAAGATTATTCAATTGATTTGTGGTCTGCCAGGAAACCCACCTAAAGCTTTCAATCTGCTTTCATATTTAAATGAAAATGAAGAATAAGGAGAAGATATTTTCAGTGGAGCCAGGCAGCTTTACATCTATTACGAAGCTAGCATTTGGATAGTAAAGCCTCCTGTTGCTGCTGTGAGGAGCTCTGGCTCTTTCCGTCAGCTCACGTCAGGCTTTTATTTCAGGAAAGCTTCCAACTTGTAAATGCTAGGTGTCACTCAGCACTCTGCTTGGTGCACACTCACTGGAAAATTGTCATAGGCATCCTCCGAGGGCCAGCAGGACAGATCCTTAACCTTTTAGCACCATACTGTTCTCCCACACACTGCTTTAGCTCTTGGTATCTCACTGCTAGTTCATTTTGCTCGCATTTGGGAAGGATAATGAGAAGAATCTCGCTGAGCCCTTACATCATATTAATAATTACATGGGAATAAACACAGTATGAATAACTGTAGGGTGTTGTGTTGGGCAGGAGTAACAACTACTACTGAGAACAGGATGCTTTTTCCTCGGTGCAATGGAAGGCAGAAAAAAAAGAGAATGAGATGGGTTTGTGTTAGTTAAAATTAAAAAATAAATTTCTTTGTCCTGCACCATCTACTGAGTGTAATTTTCTTGGGCTGAGAGTCTTCCAGTAGTCTTGTGGACTCAGCAAAGACTGATATGTAGTTCACAAGCTATTTTTAGGAAATCCATCATTGCAGTGATAGTTAAGGTAAAAGACATTTAATAAAAGCTAGGGTACCAAATGAAACCATGTTTTAGAAATTCAGCCGTGAATCAGGCTGTGGGGATACCAGTATAAGTTAATTATGCATGAGCTAAATTCACTGGCAAAAACCCTATTAATCCATTGAACACCTAATTAAGGAGTCAATAATGCTTTTTTAATACATAAGTATGAAATCTACATCTAGAGTTAAAAATAAAAGTAAATATCCACATTTCAGAACTTGAGTTACAATAGCACTAACTAATAATGACATGACTCCATCATCCCCTTCTCCTGCGGAGTTGTTCCCCACTGTCTTTTCATTAGTCTCATTTCAACAGTCCCACATGAAGAAATTTCTATCATTAAGATGGCTAATCTATAATCAGCTTTCATTGTTGAGAAATTTTCTTCATTTTCTCAGATACGAGAGGCAACAAGGAAAGTATTAAATGTATTTATTTGCTTTGAAATGTTTTCATAGATATGCAAGCATTGCAACGAGGTACTCAAAGGATTAGATGAGCTATACCTAATTAAAAGTTCTCTGAGCTGTTGACCATGGAGCTTGATGCAACATCCACAAAAAGCCTTTCCCGCTCCCTCGGGAGTTGGCATATCGTTGCTTGCTTATCCTCTAAGTACAGCTTGCCAAGGAAGCACAGTTACAAGGACAGCCAGGCTGCTGTGGGAAGGACACGTGGACAGCACTGGACACGCAGCTGCAAAATTTCCTAGGGTGAGTAGTGAGGACATTCACAGGAAGCTTTGGAAAGGCTTAATAGCTGCCATTTCTGAGGGTGTTTCCTCTGTTGACACATCAGTGACATCTGCCACTAACCTGTTCTGCTTCCACACTGTGGCTTCAGATATTGGGTTGTGACAGCACTTGTCTGAGCCATGACAAAACTTGCCCTTTGATGACAAGAGAGAACACGGGTAGCAAAGATGGAAGATGTGTTGGCTCTAGCTCTAGATCCCATTGCTAGTACTGAATACTCAGCCTACAGTTTTTGTCAGAGGGTCTCAGAGCACCACCAGAAACACACAGAAATTTCCAGAATTGGTTTGTGTGCGTATAGTCTGTTACCTCTCTTATCTAAAGCTTTCTTTAATTAAAGTTACCAAAGTCTTCTGATAATAAAAAAACTTGAAACTCATTATTTCCCTTAACTAGCACAATAAACAAGAGAAAGAGGAGGCAATCATCCCTAGTTCAGTACCCCACACATTTGTGTATCCTCAGATTGTTTTAATGCATCTGCTCCTTGGGGGTATTTGTGTTTTCCGTAAAGCGTGCCATTGGTTTAAAAATGCACACACTATTTTGTTTTATTGTTTTGTCGTTCCTACCCGCAGACTAAACCCGTTTTCACATTATCAAAGTAAGAAAATCAAGAATTAAAACAAGGAAATGGAGGCTTTTTGAGTTCTTCTATTTATATTTCCCTTTCAAGAACCTTGAAAAATGTCCTTCATCCTTCCCTTTTGCAATCTAGGAATAATAATTTGTGCCAGAGCTGAACACAGGGAGGATGCATGCTCTCGCCTCAATTAGTATTGACTCTGTCGTGGTCTGTAGTTGTGAACAATGCCAACAACACTTATCAGCATCAAAAATAGAACTAATCAATAACGGGCCAGGAGGACCAGCAGTACGTTCAGCTTCTGGGAATATAAATCCTTGGCAAGAATACACAATTTCAGCTTTAGACTCTCTAACTGCAAGACTCTTTGAAGTGTTGGAACCAGGTTTAGTTTTTAATCTCAGAATATATTATGGTAATGTTCTCAATAGCTCCCACCACAGCAATTATTAATATTATTGTTGTTGTTATTATCATTATCATTTCTCACTAACACAATCTTTTTTTCAAGAACAAGTGGTTGTATAATTAACCAAAAGAAAAACAGACATCCCAATCATTTTCACTCTATGCCATTCAAGTCAGAATGAGAAAATATGTGCCAGAGAGTTTTGTCAATGAGGAAGGTGTCTGAAATTTCTGGTCTTGTGGGAACATGATCAAATGAAACAGATACTAAAGGAGGGTACAGGCCTGGTCCTGTGCAGAGCTGTTGGTTTATGTAATTAGTGTTAGCAGTAGCTGTACTTGCCATTCATACTAAGCCACATACAGGACTTTTGATTAAGCTAAAGGCTTATCTGCTAGGCCAGACTCACAATGCCCACAGTCTCCCCTCTCCTATCATGCTGTCATTCTGGGATGTTGTTTTGCTCTTTTCTTGTATTGGGCATCTCTTCTCCTTGAGGACGCGCTGCACGCGGTCAGCAGAGGAGCAGCATGCGTGCAGGTATACATGCGCAGCCACAGACACCTAAGACTGCTGGAAAGTGGCTTTGCAGAGAATCACCATAGCCAAGAAAATTCCCTTTCCTGAGTTATGGGAAACCATGACAAGATAGATCCTGTATCGCATGGCCACCCCTACCTAACCGGTATTATGTCATCTTAAACACAGGTCACCAGCACAGTCTCTATTTTCTAATGAATATAAAACCATAGATTTTAATGGCCATTCTTTCCCAAATACCCATTTTTCTTCTATATTTATTGTTAGCGAACTGCTGCTGCCAATAGCATTTGCACTACCAGTGTCTGCACCAGACGGTAAAAAAAGGCTACGGCTGTGCTGTTCAGTCACCACATGTGGATATAAACCTTCTACAGCACAGATATAAGTAAGATCAGAGTCTGAATATAGTGCAGCAAGTAGTCCAATTATATATGTGTTATATATGTCATGCTAATATGAAGTATTATAGCAAACTGATGCCAAGCAGACAATACGGAGCTCTGAAAACAACCTCTTTGTCCTGAGATAATTGTATTTCTTCCTTGCTATCAGCCATTTGTGGAAAAGTATTAAGTTTAGTATGAGGTGCTAAACCACAAAGATTCTTATAAAGAGGGTACTGAAGAAGTCTTCATCTCAGCACAGAATGGGAGAACCCCATTGTCTTCAACCTAGCTTTCATTTTTCTATTTAGGGCACTTGAGAATTCACATAAAAAGTTGCAGCTATTAGAAATTATGTGTATGTAGTGACCTTTAACTATAGCGTGCACCAACTCAATAAATTAATTCAGCTAAGTGTAAAAATAAAATTGTGTTTCCCCTGGGAATGGCAACCGTGTTTGCCTTGCAGGGATTCATCTATCTGTAATAACACTCTGTTCAAAGCTGCATATGAATGTACTGTCTTTTAAAAAAAAACAACAGCACATTCTTATTCTAAAAAGACCTTAACTCCCTTGGTGATTGCTGTATCTTGTGAAAAAATAGCAGGGTGCCCGATCAAGCCAATTGAAGACATAAATTATTGGATGAGAGGAAATCAATATTTTATTAGAAGCACAAGGCTTACTATGATGAACCTTGCAGACATGTGCCTTTCTGTTTATAGGTAAATCATTAGGTTTCCTAAAATAGACAAGGCTGCTAGACAGCTGATTTCTTCAGCTCGGGGCGACGGGGATTATAATATAGGCATAAAGGAAGAAGGTACAGAATGGGAAATGCAGCTATAAAAATCGTCTTGAAGGGAGAGGAGAGGGAGGGAGGTACAAATTGTGACTATACAACCAACATGCATCTGCCTCCTGTTTTCAGAGCTTCTCTTGAACCTTATATTACCGTTGGCAGTGTGCAAAGTTATTAAATATAGCCTATTTTACAATGCTATTTTTCATTATAAGCCAATTCTGAGTGGTTCTGAGCATCTGCGCCTCCAGCTGAAGTCTGTTTGCCGAGATCCTGAAGGTCCTCGAAATCCTGTTAAGTCATTAATTATAGCTTATTCAGAAGCTTTGAAGAGCTGGATCCAAGGCACCATGGTGCTAAGGGGAACGGAGGCTGCTGAGCTCCCGGCAGACGCTTGAGACCTCGCAGAAGCGGGGCTCTTGCTGCCTGCACTGAGGAAAGTGCAACATGTGAGCGCCTTCTGTGCACATTAGGGAGAGAGCTGTCAAACGTCCACAAGCCCCGTGCCAAACTTAGGCCTTTTAAATCATAGCGTACCCTTGGGCCCCAACACAGGCTTCTGCGGACATCCTGTGGGCACAGGTATCTTTTTGGCATATTTCAAATATATTTCTCTCTTCCCTCAAGCTGTCTCTTTGCAGGTAGATATGGTGGTGAAGAAATAACCTCACAGGGTTCCAGAAGGCTGTCGAAATGACCGTTCACGTATTTGTTCTGCCAAACCCCACTATTGATTAAAATATACTCGATGAATTCTGATAGTTCCCACCTGCAGATCAAATGAACTACAAGAAAATGTAGTTCCAAGTGGAAAGACTCAATTAAGTGGGCTTGCTGGAAACTTACACCATTACCCAGAACTGAATTTTGTCTGACACCCCCTGCAGAGGGTACATCGGGAATATTCCCTTCTCAAACCCAGACTTAGTGCAATTTGAGAATTGAACAGAAATCAGGTTAGAGAAATGATTAATGATAACTGTGGTAAGGTATATTATTTATTTCTCTTTCTCATCATCTTGTCTCAGCTTGTAAATGTTTTTTTCATGGAGCAACTTCCCTCCTGAAATCAGTATCAGTGTACAAAAGGCATAAGCTAGCCCCTGTCAGACTGCGAGGAAAGATTCCTAGTGACTTTGGTCTAGGGCTGATCTGGGCTACATCCAATTTCACAGAATGAGTAGCCCTTGTGATATTACTAACGGCAAGTTCAAATTTTAAATAAAAAGTAGTATTTAATCAGTGTGATTCACTTTTCCAAAACAGTGTCATTGCTAAAGGTTTCATTTGGTTAGGCTGCTTTCTTGGAGTATCTCAAGTATTACTACATTGTTTTGAAAACACTGTACTGCAAATCTAGCCGTAATCTGTAGC
>NW_009228867.1:67083-73562 GCF_000690835.1 Fulmarus glacialis | reverse complement strand
CTGTACTAATCCCCATTTCAGTCGATGATACGGTACAGTACATTCTGCCATCAGTGTGCTTGTCGCCTCACTGTCACTGCAGAATGACGTTTTTGACTAGTAACTGTGGGTGTCTGGGAAGTCCTGTCAATCCAAAATAAACCTAGGCACCATCAGCAGTCATACCTGAACACGTTATGTAGTTTGTCACTCTGGCATACTATTCTGGAAGTAAAATACTGCCCTTGGCCATTCCTGTGCAGCTGCGCTGCCCGTGCTCGGGCCGGGATACGCAGCACTGTGAGCACGCCTGCCTTCTCAGCTGAATTATTTTGGCAATCGCTGGTGATTGCTCGTGCCACATTGCAGGCTGTTCCTGCTGGCGAGAAATTAGGCCCGCTGCTCTGCCCCAGTGTAAACCAGTATGTGTGACATGAACCACACCCAGATCCATCTGCTCGGATCCATCTTTTTCCATCTGCCACCATGCTCTATACTATCCGTAGGACATTGCCTCAGAATTATGAATCATCCTCTCTAGGCTCTCGATATCCTACTGTAACAGATGGCCATAACATATATTCCATAATAACCATTCTGGATATAGCTGCCCTTTGTTATATTAATGAGTTAATAAGAAAAGAGCCAACTAGCTGACATTACTAAATTACTGACCTTTCAGGTAAAAAAGGCTAAAGTCTAAGTCTGCATTAGTAACACAGGAGAAGGCATACCTGTGAAATAATGCATTTCCTCTTGGTTTGGCTGGAAATCGATACGTGAGGTATAATCCAAATCTTTGTTAGTACCACTAACTATCCCAGAGCAATCCCTAGAGAGAGCAAGTCTAAGGAGCAACATTAAGGCTAAATAAATGGGATGTTCAACAGCTATGACATTTTGGCAATACACCAGTGAACAGGGAGATTTTGATTTATTAGTAGCAAAGCACAGATGAGCCCACAATAAGAGAGAAGCATCTCCTTGCTGCTTGTTCTGTATGATAAAATCTTAACTGCGTGTCAAGTTTTAAAAGATGTGAATTGCTTTCTGCTGCACAGTCTAAATTTCACAAACATTATCCAGGGGCTAGAAAACCATATTGCATGTCACAAGGATTCAATATATTTGATTACCCAAAAAGAAAGCTGAGGAGTAATTTGATCACTTCCTTATGCATTTAGACATTGAAAACGTGTGTGACAGGAGGCAGCTTCTCTGCCTGGCTAGCCAGAAGGGCATCGCAGGACCGAGAGGCTTAGAAGGTGCAGTTTGACAGTCACAAAAAGGCCAAGTCTCCTTGTGACAGAGGTGTTTAAACATTGGTAAGTCCCTAGGCAGCAGCACCGTGACTTGAAGTCTCTAAAATGATGCAAGGTGGTTTCAAAAAATCTATAATCCATTTTTTCCAATAAATATTCTGCATACAAGGCTGCAAACTAGATAAGCAGGATAGGCTGTGCTGGCCCTTGAGTTGGTGAATCCTTGCCGCTTATCCTGAATGCAAGCAGAGATTTTGTAGGGTAGCTGTAGGAGCTAAAGCTGTCCCTTCTCCTGCACAGCTAGCACTGGAGTGTGTTTTATCTGCTCTGTGCAACGTGAAGGGGAGAATGGGCTGTGCCTTGGAGAAGTTTCATCCCTGCTGCTCCCTCAGTATCGCAGCCACGGCCACTACTGCTGAAATTCAGTAACTCAATACCAGGGACAGGAAAAAAAAGAAAAAAGAATGTGAGGCTCAGTATGTGCAACAAGTGATCTATAACTACCACTACTTATAATAGGAGATAGCAGGAAAAACAGATTATTTTAGAGCTACAGGGTATTTTTTGTAATACATTATAGGCTAACATCCAGGGGGGCTGAGGCATTTCAGAATCAAAGAGCACGGGGGGTCTCCAGGCCTCTCACTCATTCTCTGAGTTTCCATTTGTCTGGCAGTACTGGCAGCGGCTGGTTCCACTTGGGCTATCAGGTTTTCTCTTAGACTGGTTGTTTCCACTGGATGTGAGGAGTGGGATGTGTGCTGGTATCCAGATAGGTGCCCTGAATGTGGCAAATAGTTTCCAGTTCTGTTGAGGATGAACATTTTTTCAGTTACTTTGCTGGTCTCTTCATTGGTGATGGGGTTTTTCCCATCAACACCCCAAAACTTTCAAAGGAACGAGTTACTGTATATTTACGTGGTAGTGTATATAACACTTCAGTGCTGAAAGTGGCAAAGCCAGTCTGCATTTTACATAAGCAAATGATTTTTGAAGACACGTGCCCATCTAACTTCAGAGGACATAGGACATTGCCAAACCCACAGCTTCCTTGCCTTATATATATTGATGGCATCTCCATAAGAATCCACATTCTTAGGTCCTTGCTTCCATGCAAATACAAAGCCAACTTCACTGAATATTGAAAACCAGGACTAAAATGTGCTTTTGTACTACGGCTGTGATAAGACCTAAAGTCAATTAATTTATTATTCTTGATAAGTGACAGAATTCATTCTCATAATTTAACAGATTTTATCTAAACCTTTTATTTTGTTTTCTGTAATCTCTTATTTGCTTTCAATTCCAGAGTGGCTAATTAAGATTTATAAGCAAATCCAGAAATGAGACAAATTCAGCAGAATTAACTGATATAACAATCATAATGCCTATTTTTATAATTCAGCTTTCTAGTTATGAATATCCCTCAGACTGTGTAATTCCAGGCTATAAAAAAAGCACTTGCCCTGCATTTATGTAAGATTTGTACTAATGGCTCTAAGCACTGTATCATAATTAATAGCAATAACAATTAGATCCATGAATCATTAAAGGAATCACTTCAGCAGCAGTTCATGCTGTTCCTTCACCTGTAAAAATCTTTTCTTCTCTTAGAATGCTGAAGGGAGGGCTCTGAATCTCCCCCTGCTTTGCCATTGCTGGCAATTAGCAGCGCTTGCTGATTAGGCAAACCCAAGATACAGCTTTCGGCTGAACCGTCAGAGAAAGTCTGCCTTGTGGCAGGAACCTAGCTAGTAAAGGACCTTCTTTGTTTTGAGATTGCTCTTGGTGGCACACTGGCACAGAGAAAGACCTACCTTTTGTGAAGATACTTCGACATCATATAGCAAAGGGACATATGCTGGCAAGACAACATCTCTCCTTGTATTCAAAGCACTTTCTCCTCATAATTCATCTATTAGAACACAGAAAGAAGCAGCTGATTACTATGACTGATACACTGAAGGAGAGGAAAAAACTATCTTTGCCACTATTTCCATTACATGCAGTCGCCATTCTTTAAACATATTGCACATGTGCAGGTGGTAGGAGATAATTGATCTTCATTGAGTTTCTAGATAATAGCTTTCAAAGTTTCCCTGGAGACAGCACCATCATGATGGATTCATTCATTGAACAACCATGAGACACCTAACATGTTTCAATTAAAAAAAATTCCTCCCTCAACCTGCAGTTCTTCACTCCTCTTGAAAAATCCAATGCAATAGCTTTTTATAGAAATAATGTAGTTTCATACACATACACCTGTATGCACACATCCATCCAACACTTGATTCAAGACCACTATTAGTTAAACTATGCTGGACATTAAAGAAGTGTAAGAGCCAGTTTCAGACTTGCTGTAATGAGATGTAAATTCAGATCCTGTTTATTCATGCTCTGAATTTGTCTTGAGTACTTCAAGGTTTAGTACTAGTTATTTGTAGGACTAATTTGGAGACATCCCACTAATGGAAAAGTGTGTTAATGATTGTTATATCTTACTATATTTAGGTTTATAGAAGGAAAAAATATAGTTGATATTAACCTTAAAATGTCGAAAGGGACAGAGTTGTTTTAAAGTTGTGATGTGGAGGCCAAAAAAGTATTAGCACAGAAATACGTAATTCTAAGGGAGCTGAGGATAAAAGCACCCCAGCAGCATGTGTGAAATTCAGCTGCAGTTTGAAGACAACACTCATAGCAACAAACATTACAAGACATTGTTACGAGTTTAAAAAGGAACTTCAGTCTGACAAGAAATGATGTTACTATTTCCATACACCCAGATTGACAGACATGAGCCATGTTCAGCTTTTTTTGCCCTATAGACTCCAACATGAATGGATCAAAATACTTTATGAAAAACAATTAAACTGTCACTTCCACGAAGTAGATCTTATGCACTATAGACAGACAGATTAAGATTTCAGAACTGGAAAGACTGGGAGCCAGAGCCATTTGGGGTACCTCGTTCATTGTCCATATTCAGAAATTTGATCCGTGACTCAGATAGATAGACTTGCCCTGATGCTCTCAGGCAATGGCAGAGAATGGAGACCCCCCTCCAGGCTCAACGCTGCTGTAACCTCCACAGCTGCAGAGCTGTCTCCCTATACCCTCGAAGAGGCAGTGAATTGGTTACGGGTCTGTTGCAAAGTTTGTACAAAATCTGTAAACGAAATCAAAGCTGACTATTCTGAAAAGGGAATAATTGCCAGATTGAATTGGAAAGCAGATTGTTATAATTAATTCACTTGGATGGCACTTCAGTCTCTATAAGCATGACACAATGACTCTTCATTCAGAAACACGGATGTGACTGTGTCTTCCAATTCTTTATCTATTCCACCATAATTGAGCATGAATTATATGCACTGAAAGCAAATGTCACCCAAACTAATGCCATTAAGAATGAACGAACATCTATCTGTGTAGCTGAACTATTGCTGAACCTGCAGACTTATGCAATTCTTGTCACTAAGAAGCCCATCAGCATTGTATAATGACATGCAAATGAGTAAGAATTGTTCTGAATGAGAAATAGCAGACAAAAAAAAGCACCACGTATCAAAATATGTATCTAGAAAGCTCTTCTATTTCTTGTGGGCGTTCTCAGCCAGATCGTTATGCAAGTCACTTCACATACCTGTGCCTCTCTTCTTACTCCCTTCTTTTTCTTTTTAGGCAAATAATTCTCACCTCTAACTTAACAAAATACATATACTTAGCTTATGTTCTGGTAATTATTAGATAATAATGCCTACTAAGGTGAACAAGACTAACTTAAAAATGATAGACTTGTTCAAAGTGAATCTTTACGTTTTTATATCAACAGAAGAAAACAATAGCAGCTAGCAAGACTCCCTGTTCTGCCTGTCACTTCTTGCCTGGAACAAGTATTTGAAGACCTCAAAATGCTCCACAGAATGAATTCATCATTTCCATTTTGAAGAAGGAGAAACTTAGGACACACTAAACAATTCATGTAAAGTCATATGGTCAATCATATATTTCAATAATTTTGTTCAAGCATCATATGCTTTTTAATTTCTAACTCTCAGCCCTGTACCTAGCCCCATGGATTACATTGCCTTTTAATCCACAATTATGCTTGTACACACTCCCTTTTATATCCATTCATATCCATACACAAAAGTATATTTATACTTCATTTTCTTCCTCTGCCATGTGTGCATATAGATAATACTTAGGATTGGCCAGAAAACTACAATTTCATCATGTGAAACATTTTGAACTTTCAAATATATAGACAGAAAAATATTCATAACCCTAAAAGCTCATTACTATTTTTAATTAAATATTGAAATGTAGAGTTACAGTAATGTTACTATATAACCTAGCCAACAAAAACAACTATGAAAAATCCTTCGAAACCCTTTTAAACCTTTACTACTTATCCTCCTTATCAATAGATGTTGATTTTTAATTTTAACTAAAAAAGTGAAAGGGAAAGTGCAGAGCCAAGGCAGCCTGCTATCAGCCTCTTTACACTAATGGCTTTGAAGATACTGTTAGTATGCTCATACCCCTTTGCTGAAGAATCAAATTATTTCAGCTTTTATACAGACAGCATTCAAGTAAATTACTGGAGGTGCCCTTTACCACTTGGTGCATCGCCAATTACCAAATGCCATTACTTTCAAATACAATGAAATGTTTTGGTACCACAAGGTTAAAGACAAAACCTACTTGGAATGAATGAAAGGGCAGAAAATGTCACATAAAGAAACAGAAAGACAGATTGAATAGTTACAGCAGAAGTTGGAGGTCCAAAGTGTAGATGAGCTGGTTTCCCCATGTATTGGGTTTGCATGGCAAGGTTTTGGTGGGAGGGGATGCAGGCGTGGCTTCTGTGAGACCCTGCTAGAAGCTTCTCCTATGTCCGATACAGCCAATGCCAGCCGGCTCCAAGATGGACCCACCGCTGGCCAAGGCTGAGCCCATCAGCGACAGTGGTGGTGCCTCTGTGATAAGAAGGCGGAAAAAAAACCTGCGCAACTGCAGCAGAAGAGAGGAGTGAGAACATGTGAGAGAAACAACCCTGCAGACACCAAGGTCAGTGAAGAAGGAGGGGGTGGGAGGAGGTGCTCCAGGCACCGGAGCAGAGATTCCCCGGCAGCCCGTGGTGAAGACCATGTTGAGGCAGGCTGTCCCCCTGCAGCCCGGTGACGTTAATGGTGGCCCAGACATCCCCCTGCAGCCTGTAGAGGACCC
>NW_009228867.1:46684-66725 GCF_000690835.1 Fulmarus glacialis | reverse complement strand
TGTGATGAATTGACCAAAACCCCTATTCCCCGTCCCCCTGCACAGCTGGAGGGGAGGAGGTAGAGAATTCAGGAATTCGGGAATAAGGGAGGGGTGGGGGAAAGGTGTTTTAAGATTTGGTTTTCATTTTCTCATTATCCTACTCCGATTTGATTGGTAATAAATTAAACTAATTTCCCCAAGTCGAGTCTATTTTGCCCATGACGGAATTGGTGAATGATCTCCCTGTCCTTATTTCAACCCACAAGTATTTAGCTATATTTTCTCTCCCCTGTCCAGCTGAGGAGGGGAGTGGTAGAGCGGCTTTGGTGGGCACCTGGCGTCCAGCCAGGGTCAACCCACCACACCCCAGTAAGATTGCTGGCTGTGGATTAAATGAGATATTCACCTGAGATTCAGGAGAATCTGCACACTAAAGGATTTTGAAGTATATGCTAAATGCTTTATGCAGGATCCTGTGAAGGAGACAAAAGGTCAAGTATTTACTTTTATGTGACATTGTATTTAAAACATGTCAGAGAAAAAAAACTTTTAGTAGAAAGTGCTGTGCTTGTCAAGTCAGTCTTTCCATATCTAAATAATGCCCTTTAAATGTATGGATATTGTTGATTTGGGTTTTTTTGGTGAAACAACTACGGCATGTCAGATTTACAGATTTACGTTCAAATACTGCAGTCTGTAGGTAAGAATTACCTTCGAGGAGAAGTTTGCCTTCTGTTACTTCATGTTTCCTTATTATCAAAGGCATTTTGCAATCTAAACTGAAATAATTTCAGATTAAAAGCAGTAAAAAAGTCTGGAGTCCAGTTTCCATGAAAAAGAGTCCCAGCTTGAATATAGATGTAAGTCTGGAGCACACAACAATTGAATCTACTACAAAATGGCCACTGTCTTCAACAGAATGAAATTATTACCTGTATAGAAAATACTGGTGGTTATGCAGGTATACACAATTGCCTATCAAATCCAAGAAACTCCACTGACATCAGAAGAGGCTTTCCAAATATGTTCTCCATGATCTGTCCACGATTGTGAGTAACTACTAACAAAATAAAAGTAGCAAGCACGTAGGCAGAAATCAACTGTCCAAATTATTAAAAACAAGTAAACCAGGATATTTTATTTCTCTCCACCCACAAAACTTGGCTCTGTAGAACAGCTATAGATTTTATCTTTTGTTGGTTTTGTTGTCATTTTAGCTGTACTAGTGCCTATTCCCCAGCACTCCTATCCATTTGTCATTTCATTTTCCTCCAGCTAGTGATTTATGCTTTCCCTTCTGGCTAATAGTGTCTGATTTCAATTACTTCACTTCCTTGGAAGTCCAGTTCCTACAATGAATTGAGAAATTGCCGTTTTCTCCACTGGGCACTTTATTTTAACACAGCTTCCCCTGTATCATGGAGATCTCAGAAAGGCTTGTGCCTGCTATCTAAAGTTGCCTTAGCTGTACATTTCACCATGCACATTCCCTTTTCTGTTTCTTTGCTCCCTTTCAGACTCCTGAAGCCCCTTTAAAAACTCTGCTCTCAAAAACAGCTTTCTGTGACACATAAACATGTGAAAACCTTTCCATGTCAATTAAAAAGATACTGGCACCGTAGAAATGTAAGACCAGAAGAGAACATATGAAACGACTGCACAGTGGGAGGCGCAGAAACATCCATGCAGTACCTATTCCCCCTTACTCCCACACACCATAAGACATCTCCCCAAATCCCTCTAACAACCTTAAACCTTTAATGAAATACCAACAGGCACAACTCCAAAAAAAGATGGAGAAAGCAGGTGAACACAAGGATGTTGTTAATGCTCCAGGTCCTTTCCTTAGCGGGGAAACTGTAAGACAAAAGAGATCCAAGGCTGTGATCCCATCCTACACAGCCACGGAGGAAACCATGAAGACATGAAGCATAGACTGGCCAGCTACAGCCACTCTGAGCTGGAGAAAACTTCCCACCAAGCTCCAGCCACAAGAAGGGTTTTTCAATCAGTTTCTTCTTCAGGTTCACATTATATTTCTAATTGTGTGTATGAAATGTACTAATTAGAAAACTTCATCAGCTTATGCACAGTATCATATAAAGCCTAATTACCCTGCAGGCAGTGCTGGGCATTATTTATCCCTGTCAGCGCTGAAGGTGTATTTCATTAATATACAGTTAAATAGGAGTCTCCCCCAGAATAAACTTCTATCCCTTGGCATATATCTGGAAAACCTGTGACCCATGTTGGGAAGTGCTCTGTATTCAGGCAAATTTACTTGACTGAAGTACTAGTTTCAAGCAATGCCACGGTGCTGCTTACCTACAATGCAAACAATTCACAAGGCTGCTTTCATTCGGAAGAAGTTCAGTTTGCAGAAATGACGAAGGTAAGCTGACTTTGAATGCTTGAAGTCCTTCACTATCCATTCCCCAGTTTCTCCCTGAATGACAGCTTTTCCACCAAGTGACACAACTGGCTCTGGAAGAATATTTCAGCACGGAGAAACAGATAGAAATATGGAGACATGGTAGCTGAGGGGTCTGCACTGGGGATATTCAAAGAAGAATGACGTGAGGCCAGTCCCACCCTTCTCTCTAGTTAAACATGTAATGAGGGTATATCTTATCAAGTAAATCCTGCTTACTAATACATCACTTAACACAGCAAGCTAAGAGCTTATTTTTTAAGCCTTGTACCCATGGCCGTGGCTCTCACAGCTGAAGAAGAGAGAGTCAAGGAAAGTATTCAGTGGCATGAGTGAGTAAAGGAGTGGAAAAAGGTTAATATATGAAAGCTCTGGGATGAGTCTCAGTTTCAAACACACTAACAAGTCTGACATATGTGCCACCATATGAGCTGACTGACAGCTCTCAGTGGCCAGTCTGCCAAGCTTTAAAGAAACTGAAACAAAAGTATTGCCTTGTATAAGACCACCAGATGTATAGGTAAAAAGGGTTAAAACAGGAGACAAACATTTCAAAAGCCCAATAATTTGTGCTCCTAAACCCTTTATATGCTTTTGACAATCTATCTTCCCCAAAAGACATTTCACATTTCTAGAAGCAGATTTATGTATGTCTATCGGTTTGCTAAAGCTTTTGAGGGTGTAGGAGCAGCTAATATTTTGAAAGTGGAACTGAAGAAAAATAAAATTAAAAATAAAATTATTAACATCATCTCTGCCTTTCTAGAAGGAAGAAGAGAGAAAGCCAGTGCAATGCAAACTGTGCATGTCAGAATTTCTCTCTCCCCGTGTACTGTAACCAAAGCTACTTGTGCAGAAGTCTGGGCTTCATCCCTCTCATACAGAAGTCGGTGCTTATTGTGGTTAATTATCTACACACTAAAGATAGGCTCTACCTGATTAGGAATGAAGTCCAGAATCGAGCAGAAAGTGAAGGCTGTCAGTGAGATGCAGAGCTGTTATTAAGGGCTCCTGAGCTGCCTGCTATACCTCTAATCCCCCACTGTCATTACCAGCCACTCCTCCTTCCCCAGTGATGTAAATCAGGAATACTCTCCTGAAATCGGGGAAACAGCAGGAGACTTAAGGCTAGAGTAAGGGCACGGAGAATCAGACCTGTCTTTCAAAGAGCTGTTCTGGAGAAACAGCAACCCTGAACTGCAGCAGGTAAGGTGATAAAGTACAAAACCTTCAACGACAGTAGAGGGAACAAAGGAAACCACAGACAAAGCACATTTCTCTCTGTGTACAATTACCAATTTTTTAAATTTGCTCTTATATGAAAAAGATCTTTTGAAGTTTGAATTTAAAAAAAAAAAGTGAAAAAGATAGCAGCATTTTTGGCTTTTACCAAAGCCAGTTATTTGCTCCAACTGGATTTTAGGTTGTTTCAAAGTCTCCTCTACAAAATGATTCAAAAGGATGGGGAAAGCATCTGTAAGTGAACCAGAGCTTTGAACCAAGAATCAAAACCAGAAGATATAACAGTTTCCTTACATATACAGCAATCATTAAGAGGAAATGAGAGTTTGATTACAGGAAGACAGCCGATTTTGGTTTTGCTCAGAGTTAATTTTTTCAAAGAATAAGAACTTGTCCTGTTTGTTAGATCAAAAAAGAGACATCCTGTAATACATCTTTTCTGTAGCTATTCAAAACCTGAAATCCATTGGAGCCAGTGAGAATTCAAGAAGAAAGGAGTTCAGTATAAATCTCTGAGTCTTTTCTTTCCATGCTCCCTGTTGATATTGCTGGTCATTATATATAATAGTTCTCCCTAACCTTTGCATAGTTTTTAAACAATTTCAGAGGGGTATCTCTGCCTGTGTTTTTAATAGGGGAGAGAGATCATTGTGCATGGGGAAACGTCTCTTTAAGTAAGCAGGAAAACAAATGCACCTAGCTAGCCATCAGTTAGTCGATGGGAATATAATCTGTAATTGTTGCACAGAAATTCTAATAATTTCCCTTGTTTCTTTCCATCCTTTATGAGAAGAGCAGCTGAACAATCTGACAAGCCCTGAATGTATTAACTGATGCCCTTGGAAGCCCAAGGATCTAACGGCTGTGGTGCAGAAAGCTGGGACCATTAGGCCTTATTTTTATACTATATGACATAAACCTCCTATGGCCAGATCACTTCAGCTCCCTGTGCATTTGTTTATACATTAATTATGGGAGCAAAATAGGAGTAAAATATCTCACAAGGGTGCATTGAAACTTAATTCATCGGTGTTTACAGAAGCATTTAAGACATGCAGATGAAAGCTTATACATTAAGTGTATAAATAGTTATTATTTTCATAACCATTTGCAAAGACTGATTTCCCACTGCCTCTTCTATTACGCTTGTATTTCAGCTGCTTTGTGAAAGGTCCTCAGCAGGTGCAGTCTCAGCCTGGTTGCCTGGTTCCCACATGTGCCAGGGGAGACACTTAAATACTGGACATTTTTCCATGGCCACTAGGAGCAGTCCTTTTCTTGATGCATCGTATTACTGCCATGGAGCTAGATGTTTAATGTTATTATTGTAATCTTTCTGCCAACCACTGATTGACGGCAACAAGGGTTGGGTTCAAATTTAAAGGGATCACTAATAAAATGCCAGCTGGAGCATCTGCTCAGAAACCCAGGGAAAACAAAAATCAATTTTCTGCCTTGACTTTCTCTTAGGCAAGAGAATCAATTGGCTTAACAACATTATCTTAAAGGGAGGAAAGAAAGAAAAAAAAAAAAAAGGAGAGAAAGAGAGCAATGACATCTAATTCCTGAAGTACAATATCAGGCAACCCTTCCTGCCGAGGGAGGCGTTTGCCCAGCCCAGTGCTTTCCTGCTGCAGCAACACTGCAACTCCAGCCAGCTATATCCACAGCTCTTTTCTTTCTGCAGCTCTCATAGGTGTGGAGAGCTCAGGGTAAAGGCATTTTTGGGCACCCACGTTAGGACTGTATTCTAGTCTGCCCATCTCCCAGGGCAAGTGCCGGCTCAAGGCAGCTTTAACTCACTACAACAGAGAGTCCATTCTCCGTGTCCTACTATTTTCACAACCTTTGTGCTAAAATAGCTAATAAAAATGCCTAAATCTATTCTTACTCAGTAAAATGTCATAATTTGCAGGGTGGGGGGAGATCTTGGTATATATTTGTCTGCTAGTGAGTTGCGTATCACCCCATGCCCCAGCATGTTAATACATTCAGTTAAAGAGAGAGCAAATGATGGACAGAGATAGGTATACGTAATCCTTCCTCAGATTGTTTTATCTACCTTAACTTGGTTTTGAATCTGCCCTGAGGTTGTTGGCTCTTTTCTCATTCTTCCACACGTTCTCATAAAATGCCACAACGGCCAAAATAATATGATCAAGCTTATTCCATATGGTACCCCAAGAATTAGTTGGGCCTGATTCCTGGTCCATCATGGGTCAAGCTGCATTTGAACCAGTGAACTGGAAGTCAAAGGCTTGTTTTCTAGGCATTAATAGTCTTTTGAATCATCCACCTCCTGGTTTATCATGGGAAATAATTATTCATTGTCACTATAATTGTTCTGATCCATAATCAAGGAAAAGCAATCCTGGCAGATGGCTGGGACTGTCTAGGTACAGGTAAACACAAGATTATGAAACTCCCTGTGCTGTAACATTTAGTATTATGAAAGGATTATTCAGAATGGTATAATACTCCAATTAATAAGAAAATGGGACTCACCTAAGTGTTAACTGCTGCCAAAAGAATACGTTAAAGCTATTGAAGAGCTCAAACATTCTGAAATTACTGAGAAATACTATGCCTTTCTGGACCAGTATTCTTCAGAATAAAAAGGCTAAGGGATCATTTCCGTCACAACATGTTAGCGCCGGCCGTGCAGGGTCAGTAATTGTGTGGGGCTGGGGGCTGAGCAGGTGACTCGCAGCTGCTCCAGACCCCAGCCCGTGCTGATGGGCAGGGGCATGCCTGATTTCACATACGCAAAAAAGCCTCGGCACATTTAGTGGTTTAGCTTTCTTCCTGCCACTGTGCTGAAAATCTGTATCCTTAATTTTTTGTTTCTGTTGAACTGTTATAAAGCAGGCGGGTGAAACAGGCGGGAAATCCGATACCCTTTTAACACACTCCATTGGAAACTCGCAGGCTAGTGTTTCGGATCTGAATTATATAATGAAATTAAATGGTAAGAACAAAATAGCATCTTTAAATGCAGCAAAACACAAAGAAAATTATGTTTATGTGACCACTTCTTTTCTCCACTGGCACCTGACTGGGAGGTGGATAATATGCTCAAATATTACAGTGACGAACATGAGGGGAAACCTATACAGGATGGAAAAAATGAACCATAGTGCTCCCAAAAATATGCATGCAACTCCTCCCAGTGCAATAGAAGGTTTTATAGACTACGAGAGATATGTGAGGGGATCTCAGTCCACCTTCTAGGAGACCAAATATCCTCATGACAGAGCCCATGGCATCATTCAGAACTATTAGGACCAAGATGAAAGAACGAACTTTTCATTACTGCAAGTATTTCTTCTGCTTTAAGAGTAAGGCCAGGGGAAGAAAGCAGATGTCTGTGCTGTTCACCATGTTTACCAGTATCTGTGCTGCCTGTACTACCGGTAGCCGGTAGTAGAACTAGTATTAGGTCTCAGGTCTGTTGACTTCTGTGTCACCTTCCAAGAAGGCCATCTAAAAAATTTTCCAGATTAAATGCTCACACAGATCTCCTTGCTCACTTCCCAAGGGCTGAACACTTGCAGCTCTCACTGAAACCAAGCCTTCACTAGTCAAGTATTCCTGTTTGGATGAATTTTAGCCTTAATCTAATTGTATATCACTTCCCAGTTTTGCATGTCAAAGATGTTGCACTTTGCAAAATGGAGACCTTGAGGAACTTTCAGCTGTTTTAAAAGGCACACGCTTTGGGTTGTAAGAAATATAGAATTATTGAAATAATTTGAGTTACATTGATTTGACATATCTGCTTAGGCCAAACAATAAAATTCACTCTTCAGTTTCACCCATGCCTAAGGACTGTTTTCATGAAAATTCAATAAACATGAAATTGATACTATTTTGCAGAAGCATTATGAAGTGGGAAGATGGAAATTTCATCCAAAAGCTACTTTCATGGTAAATGTTTCTCCCAGCTCTCCTTTCAGAAAACCAATGCATTGCTAAAAAGGTGTCTCAGGGGACCAAAGAAAGTGGTGTATTTTATTACTTTTAAAAATAGGAGGGAAAAAACCTCTATAAAATGTTGATATTTATGCATTCAAACATTTTTGCAGAATCATTCTTACTGCTTCTTAGCCCAGTGCTTCCCATATCCCTTACATTTATTTTCATCTTACGCAATTTGTAAATAATAATGCTGTGGTTACAAATAATGCCATGAAAAAAATTACTAGTTTGGTAATCTATAGAGGAATCTGCAAATCTGATTATCTAACAAATGAAATTATTTAGAAAAGTTATTTGATAGGTTTTTCAACTTTAACCTAAACCCACATCCTTTCCTCTCTTACAGAAAGAGAACTTTAAACATTTTTCCTCTTTTATTCTGAAATGACATCTTCAGAAGGTACCTAGCTCATGTCATATACCTTTAAAGTCTTGACCTCATGCCTGTTAAAGTTAATACATGTCTTACTACTGATTTCAATAACATTTACCCTGATTATTAGTCTATAATGATTGTTACTAGCTAATTTTTCACCAGTTCATTTAAAATCATAAAGCATAAAGTGGGATGTTGCTAAAAATATCATTAAATGCAAAATAAACTTGATTTCCCTACTGCTACTACCACCAAAATGCCCCCTGTAAACTAGCAGTCATTACACACAAATCTTCAGATGTTCATCTCCATTTGTCACATTCATTGCCCGTAAACAGAGACAGAGAGAAGGAGAGACAAGGTGATGTCTATGATGATCTTTAGGCTTTCTGCAAATTCCCTGCTTCCGACACTTAAATAATTGAGCTCTGTGTCCCAGACCTCGTGAAAATCTCCCATTAAAGTCCATTGGATATTTTGCCATGGATGTGAAATACTATCTGGAACTACACTGCTGTAGGTGAGGATGCTGTTGTTCATTAGTGTTCGACAGAGGCGCTGACATCGCTGGGAAATTTGCTATCAAATTCAAGTGGACAGCTTCGCCCCGATGTTTTCATAAAGCTCCTTGCAGAAGTAGGGCCTATTACAGCTTAACAAGAGTAATTTACATGCAACTGATTTGTAACCATGTGGCAAACTGTATTCTAGTATATCAGACACTTCCTCCCTTAACAGGATTTTCCCCTCGATTTAAATAGAGACAAATTGAATATTTCATCAACTTTTTTTTTTAATGACTGCTATTTTTAGGCAAAGAAAACTAAATTTTAGTCTATGGACCCCAGACAATTGAGTCATCTGACAATTTCAGGAGAAAAAACTGCTGAACTAATGCTATGCTGCAGATTATTCAGCTGAGTGCTTATGTATTTGCAGGTGTCAGGACCACAGAATGTATAGCGCAGCATTCAGATTTAAGGATTATTCTTGTCTTTAAAACATTGCTATAAGAGGGCTTATTGTCTGTTTGCTACCAGGAGTCTGCCTATGAGTAGCGCCCATTTCCGTCTTCCTTTAAACCTGTCTCGCTGGCTCCTTGTGCTGGCAGAAGGCAAACATGAATGAAGATAAGAAGGGGGCAGAAAAAACACTGATCAGTGATGGGAATTTTCATAGGAAAAAATAATTACTTGCATGTATCTACCAAAAATATATTTCTGCTCTTGCTTACACTGCTCAGTTCCCTGTCATCTGAGCTTTAAATTAAAAACATTTCAGCTTTGTCTGATGTATTTTACCATAGACAAACACTCAGTCACCATGACAACCATGTTACTTATTGTAATGCTTTTAACTTTTAGTGATGGGCAGGGAAAGCTTCGTTTGCCTTCTACAATTTATTTAATCCTTCTGCTATTCAGTTTTGCAGCAAGTGAATCAAATCGTTGGGGCCATTTTCATTTTAGTCCAACTCTGCTGCAACGACCCTGGTTCTACCAGAAATTAAATTCCATCCTTTGTTTTCAATGTGCAAGAAAAAAGCAAAAATATTACAAGGTAGGAGACATACCGAAGGTGCATTTAGCTACTAGATACCTCTTTTGTTATTCTATATGAATAGCCTCGATGCTCCAGCTTTAAGCAGTACTCCGGTGCCGTGGCTGTGATTCAGAGGCAGCTGGCATGGTGAGCAGCATTGGGATGGGTCACTGTTTGATGGAGCTCCAAGAAACACCCACACGCTGCAGGAAACAGTGAGTCAGATGTCAGCTGCTTCCCCTCTAAAACACCACAAAACAAATGCCTTAGTATGGTGCAAGGGTGATGGATTAAAAATTAAGTTAAAGCTTGAGCTGTTACAGCCATTGCAGCCTAAGGTTATAACCTGCCTGTACTGTAAGCTGTTACAGAGCACTTGGCTCAGTAAGAGGTTACTTCTAGCTGGTGATGACTCTAAAGCCTTTTGGCCGATGGGGATCCCCGCTGGGGGTATCGTGCGGGCACGGTGTGCTTGGGTGTCTTGATGTGAATTGGTTAGGTACTAGCCTGTGTGTCATCACCGCATAGCGCCGGAGGGAAACAAGACTTCAGGATTTTAAACTTGAGGTTTATGAAGCTCTGCTGGTGGTGGGCCCCACCATTCCCAATGTATAAGGTGATACTGAGGTATGAGGGCTTTGGTTTTGACCAAAGATTGTTTTACCTAACATCTCTTGCATTTTTTCACACAAACATGGGTGCACCTATGGACATGCCTGTCTCCTGCATAAGCAGAAATAACAAGCTCAATGCCTGGAGCACACTCCAACTCTAATGACTATGTTATTCCTCGGATTCCCCCTTGCAGCCTCAAACAGTTGTCTCCTTGCTCACAGCCCACCTGGTGTTGGGCCGTGTGGCTGTTCATCCTAACTCCAAACCATCTAAAAATGGGTCCAGCATGAAACTCAGTTGCAGGGTTTTGAGAGACCACATTTCGCAGCGTGCCCTGCCATTACAGATGTGGAAGAACCATCCAGTTTGATTTCTGTCATGACCTTCATAGACTCCAAAAGTGAGGGTGGCAAGAAATAATATTCATCAATCTGAGAGAAATGGAGGCCCTGATTTCAAGGGTCTTTGACACCGAGGGTCTAGGAGGATCTGGGCCCCATCCTTCACGCGTTTCTGCTCACAGAGTATGCACACTGCAGCTGTGTTTACTGTAATGATTTTCTTGTGATCACTGAGGCAGAACATTTCCCCGCTCTACTGTAGGTAGGATGAGAGAAAGGAAAAGAAAAGATCATGTTTGAGTGTTTGCATCAAATAACCCAGCTCTGGTTTAATTTGCTGGTTTACGTATACCTGCTATTAACTAGAGACTTTTTGGTGATGAACACTGCTTTGGACAGGCTGCAGTCTTGACCTCTAGTAGCGTTTGTAATGAGTGAAAAGATCACTATTAGCCCAAGTATTCTCCAAGGAAATATTTCATATATTGCTGCTTTTGCTTGCACTCTGTGGCAAGCTACACTATAAATCTCATGTTACGTACATAAGGACAGAACATGTCTCCTGTAACTAACCTCACACACTCGGCTGCTTATTTATTGCATTACACATAAATTGCAGCCTGAGAATTATCCCGTGAGGAAACTCACAAATCTAATAATTAACAGTCCAAGACTTTGCAATCTGTCAGTCAGCAATTCAGAAAAAGTGGAACTCCTCAAATTATTATTCAGTGAAAATCCTGTTCCCTCCATTGCATACAGGAACTTTATAGCGTCACACAGCTTGTATGGAGCAGTAGCCATTTTTACTCCTGGTCCCCTTACACAGACTCTTCTCATGCACTCGTTCATGAGGTATCTCTGTAAGCCAGTCTCAAAATGGCTGCAGGGAAAAGGTTTCTTCAATCTCAGTGTTTTTGCGGTAAGACTGTACAAAATTAATTCGGAGGTGACAGTGGGAGGGGTAGATCAGAGCTAAAACAGAAAAAGCAGCACAGAAGAAAAATATGTAGGTGCCTAATCTTTGTAGATAGAAATTATCCAGAGTAATTTTTTTTCTACTGGTCTCTTCCATCAAGAAAAGAGGTTTAATAAAAAGACCTATAACCAAAAGAAAAGCTTTTACAGGATCACCCAGCCGCTGGCTGTGCTTTGTTTTCTGTGGTGAGAACACGCATGAACAGTTTAATGTGCCTGTCACAGACTATTTGTGTTTAATGTACCTTTGAAACATACTGCACGATTCATTCATAAAGTCAACACATTCATGTGGACTTTTTTCTGGGTCTTTCATTACCTGAATCTGGTACATCTTGTCTAAACACAAATGTTGTGTGACACTTCCATTTAGAACTGAAGGTGAAACTCCTCTTTGCTTTGCCAAACTCACCTTGCATTTCTGCCTTAAAATAAACATAGCTTTCAGTTCATTGCCTTCTGACTTCAGGCAAGTATACTTCCCGATTTCAAGATACTGGACTTTATGGATTCAAGACATTGGTTTTGATTTTGCTCTCCATGGAATGCCCGTCCATATCCAGTTGTGCAGTAGCAGCCAGTAAAGGGATTTCCTGCATGCTTGCTGTTCTTTAATGACCTTTAATTCTCTTAAGATTAATTTCCATCAGAATACTGCCCTGCCTCATGGACCAGGGCATTAGGACTGTTCATCTCAACCATTCTGTCCACAGTTCAGTCTCTGAACACCAAAAGAGCACCAAATCTGCAAAGTGTCATACAAAAAAATGGAGAAAGACAAAAGCATCTCACACTCTCATTGAGGAAAAAATGAAATTATGGAAGCCACAACTCAGGTTTGATGAAATGAGCAAGGGACAAACTGCTTTTTCAATATACCCATTTGTAGATCAAAAATATCTCAGTTTCCCTTGGATAGATTCTCGAGTTCTCCATTTGCCCAGCACCCAGGAGGTTCTCAAGTGACTACCTTTGAGCTGGAAGAAGCAGGCATGTACAGGCTGTTTCCACAGTGGTCTTCTATAAAAGAAATTCTTACAATAAGCTTCCTATTAATCAAGATTTCATTATCTCAGAAGTCATACAGAATTGTCATCATTCTAGACACCAGACGGATTACTGATGACAGGGGATGTGAGTGGGCAGAATGGGGACAAAACAGCTAGAATAAAACAGAATGAACTTTGCAAGCCAGGCGTATTTGGCAACTGTACATTTGTGGTTTTAATATTTGTTAGGAACACAGTTCAGCCTTCTACTAATGTTGGCAGTTTGGTATGTGGAGTATCATAACAGCTTTAGTCATGACCCAACTGCTTTAGTCATGCACCAAGTTTAGATTCATGACTTCTGTTGCTCATTTTGTTTTTCTTTGACAGCAATGTAAAGAAGGTATATAGCCCCAAAGATATCCTTCTCCTCTCACTACCTCTATAGTTTCCTTTGTGAGGAAAGCCCAAGAACTGTTGTGATTCATCAGGTGTTGAGTACTTTTTGTGTGTGTGTCCTTCAAATCATTGTTACATTTACACTTGACAGGGAATTACATGGTATAAGGTTGGCTATTGGTTATAGGTCCTCCTATGTTACGGGAATCCTCATCTGCTGAAATCCCTATTGACCAGCATCATTACCACTAGTAGTTCTCTTCCTCTGTACAAGTTGGATAACAATCCATTGTCTGCCATGTATTTTTGCACCTTAGGAAGTCATCAACATGATTCCAGTTCTCTCTCTGAGAGTACAAGTAAGAAACCAGTTTGGTTGGGCAATCAAAGCCGGCCAAGGATTCCACTAAATCAAAGATGCCACCACTGCATGATGCTGAAAAGCAGAAACAGGTTAACTCTGATCATATTTGCCCTAATGTCAGAAGAATTACAATAGTGCAAGCAGAGAATTTCAGGACAAAGCTTACTGTTACGTCAGTATTTTAGAGAAGGGAAGTGAAGGGAAGGGAAGGAAGGAAAAGGAAGGGAACAAAAAAGAAAAATAGAGAAAAGATTTGGTCTTACATTATTCTTTGAAAGTAGGTGAATAAATGTCTCAGTATAAAGCTGGATATTGCAAAACTTAATTATTCAAAACAAAAACCAAGCGCTTTTTGGGAACAGTTCATGGAGGGAGTATTTGATTTTATTAAAAAGGCATTAATGATAATGACTTCAGACATCACACAGCCTTCAGACCAGAATAAAGTAGTAAAATAGTCACCTAGTAAATTAAGAGATAGCTTGATTTAATAACAAAGTATCAATACAATACATAATTGACAGTGAAGTCTGTGGACAAGATATATATTCAGCTGATTTTGAGAAAAAATGACCTTCCAAACTCAAGCCGGTCAGGAAATGTCAACAAACTCTGGACTTCAAGCCCCCCGCCCCCAGCCCCACCACCATTTTCAGACTGAATCCAGCTATGCAAAGTGTGCTTAAAACAGTAAAGTGGTTTTTTTTGAATTTGGTTGCCCCTCCTACCAATTGTTTTGGATTCATTGTTTTTGTGGGAAACCTACAATTGAGGCAATTGTGACAATGCAAAATGCTGTATCTGCAGGGCAGGTACCTGGCATTGAGCATGACCTACCTCATCCAGAAGTTTTCTGTCTGTGTCGCTGCATGCTAGAGTGGAAAAGAGGGTCCTTTCAGTGGATGCTAACAGACCGTCTCCAAAACCAAAACTTTCTAGAGGAGAGACTGGACTCAGTCAAAATTCAGGCGGCTACTCATGGATGAAAGAAATTACTTCCCAGGAAGATATCTGCCATACCTCCTAGAAGGAAAGGTGGGGTAGAAGTTGAGGAGTTGCTCACCATGGGGCCTCCTGGTTCACACAGGCCCCTGAGATGGGCCCCTCCGTCGCTGTGAGAGGCTGTACCCATCTGCCAGCAGTGGCTGCAGCGCGGTGGGGAGACAACCTCGGAGTGGACATCATTGATAGCCCGTTTTATCAGGTCTGTTGGAGAGAGACAGACAGCAACCAGCTTCATTCAAAGCAGGCAAAGGAGGCATGACCAAGTCCCAGGAAGGGCACATGGTTAGAAATGCAAGGTTGAGTGGAACAAGCAGCACTAGAATGAACGGTGGATACAGCAGTTGTGCACAGCTTGCAAACTCAAGTCCAGGCACCGGCAGCATTTGCTAAGGCAGTGTAGATACAGCTTCCAACACCATCTAGAGTTCACAAAGTACCCAACCCAAGTTATTTTTATTCTACATCAATTTCATTCTACATTGGCATTACAGTTTTTCAAAGCTGCAATTTTATGATTCATCTTGATGGAATGTTATAATAGCAAATCTTTTAAATTGGTACAGTTTGTTTGCACTAAAAAAGTGGGAACAGTCGTGTGAAGGAACCTACCAGCACAGTATGGGATTTTTCCTACATTCATGCCAATTCAAACAGATGTGTCAGTCCTGTGCTACCATTAACATTTTAAGTGACAGAAGATATCATTTGCTGACATACAGAGAATATATAATTTAACAGCTGGCTAGTAAAAGAAACAGCTCACTGAAGAACATGTTGAAAGTAAACTGCTAACAAATACATTTGGAAGCGTACAGTAGTATATTAACTCATTTACATGATCCAGAGGGAACTATGATTTGCCATAATGAGATACCTTTGGGGTTTTTGTTTGTTTTAATTTACCTGGCACACTACTGCAATCAAATGGCTTTAAGGAGGACTTCAGAATATAAATTCCTGGCCAATTAAACGATGTTTAAATCATGAACTTAACCACACATTTATTAAAGTTCTGTCTGCAGTGCCCCAGCCCTGCAAGCTAGCAAGACAAAACAGTACTCCCTTTCATATGGTTTCTGCTGGGAGACTTTGAGTACAATAATTAGGGGTTGGGGGGAGGCATGGGAATCGATGCTATAATGAAATCCACCAATTTATTTTGAGCAGAGAAACGAAGATCATTCATTAAATTTTTTACACTGAGGAATAACTTCATGGAAATAGCTATTCCATTTGCAGTGTTTTCTATTAGAAAGTCAGCATTTACCCTCAGATACTTCACTACACCTAAAGGAGCTGCTGTCAGATACTGTAAGGGCAGAGGAGCATATGATATAGATAAGCATATTTTTATATTCTGGATAGCTGGAAAAAGTTGCTGTAGTATTTACTTCTGCAAAATATTAAGAATGTATGCTTACATTTAAAATTCATAAACATGTAAAACCCCTCTGTTCAGCAATGTACAGATCCTTAAGTACTGTTGAAAGACTTTCATACACATTATTGCTTTCCTACTTTGAACACTACATGTGTTCTCCAGCAGTAAGCCAGGCCCCACCTTACTGAAAGAGCAAATACACCTTGTCAATACAAACCAGCTTTGGTACTGAAGAGGAAAGTCCTCGATGGACAACCAAAATTAGACATTATTTCCTGCTACAAATGCAGAATACTTATTAAAATCGTGGCTGAGTATTGCTGTAATTCACAGCCAGCCAAAGCAGAACAGCATGATGTACCTGAGGTAGCCACTGACACCAGAAACATTGATCATTTCTCGATTCTCTTTCGCCCAAAAATGATAAGAGTGAGCTTGTGGGCACTTCCCGTTTCCCCTATTTACATATCATGGAAACACCTGCAACTCAAATGAAAATTTTACTAATATATTTTTCCTGTGTTCAGTCTATGTTTAAGAATCTGCCCATGTCAGCTGGTCTTTCTAAATCTTAACGACATTTTCTAACATGGTTCCATTCATAAGGATTAACAGCAAAGTATCTTACAAGCATGTTACAGATATGAGCAGTAAGTTACCGGTTAGAGGCAGGTATTTAGAAAGAATTATAAACAACAATAAGCAATGTATTGGATTTCATAAGCTATCTTGATATGAAATGTCACTGAAATCTCCTCAATCTTTTCTCTTTTTCTGCTAGCTATAGATATTTAGGAATTTTCTCCTGTCTTTCCTTCATTTCCTTCTGGTTGTCACAGAATTAAATCCTTCAAACAAAAGCAGCATGACTTGTAAAACAATTATTATTATTCACAAGAAAATTGTCCCCTCACACAGTATGTATCCATTTTTTTATGTGTAAATGGGGAGCTTTTGAGGTTTGAACATCACTGTAGAAAGACAGGAACCTAAGTATCTCTAAACGTGCTGCCAGTGTCAAGTTGGCCCTTGCAGAAGTATTTGCACACGTTCAAACCAACAGCAAACCTATCAAATCAGGCTTGCCCAGTGCTCTCCAGGCAGAGCTCTGAAGGGTGAGGTAGAGAATAGCCATGCTGCACACATCTGCCACATCAATACTGTGGCCTGCTGAAATAGCCGTCTTTTGATGGGGTTAGAACAAGCCAGAAAAGGTGAAACGTAGGAGAAAATGTCAGAAGCCTTCACTGAAAAGCTAAACACAAAGAAGACTGTATGTAAAAATGGCACTAATAAAAAACGAGATTCAAATATATTCAGCATCAGAGGACATTTGCAATCACTGCTGTGCTACAAAATACATGGCTCAGGTTCACCTCGCTTTGAAACGCAGCTTCTCTTGTGTTTCCTGCCATTGCTGCAAATTTTATTGCTCACACAGCAGACTGTGTTGATCTGAAGAAACCAGAAAGCATCTTGGAATAAATGGTCATAGCAAAAGAAAGCTGTCACATGGAAGCAGTCATCAAAAAAAGATTTTAAGATGCATTTTCTTTTCTCCTTTCCTGTACAGTCTCAGCTAAAGTTTCAACCATGAAAAGAAAGCAGGGGGAAGAGATAGCAGTATCTGCTTCAGAAAAAGCTGTTGGCTGCAAATCTGGAATCCTTTGTTCAGAGAAAGAGAAAATTTAGGAACAATCTAAGCATCACTGCAGTATTTATTATCAAACCATCCATCTGAAACATGGAGCTCTATTACAAAGTTCAGCAGAGAAATGGGGTTACTGAGGGAACAACAGTGGCCAGACTGTCACTGTTCAGTGATGGATGGGGAATGCAGCTCAGGAAGCTGTCAAAGAGCTACCTATTGCCATAGACAACTACTTGCTTCTTTTACCTGACAGATGAATTATTTTTCAAAAAGAAATTAGGGCAAAAAGGAACCTTGAAATACATACTGTGCATTTTTTTAAACTGTTAGTTCTACCTAATTTTAGAATTGTTTTTATCAACAGAACAAACTGTTGGTTTACGATTGCAACTGAAACAGCCTGGTAAAATACGTCTCCACAATTCACAAAGATCAATGTTAATAGGGCTGAGAAACTTCATTTTTTATCTGCTGCTTCTGGCTAGGAGAAAAGAAAAATCAGGTAAGAAACATCATAACCTTCCTTTATATCAAACTTCCATTAAAGTCACTGTTACCCACCAGGAGATATTCAGGACTATTACACTGACATTTATCTTTAATGCTTTCTACATTTCTGACATTGTTCCAGTCCTTTTTGTGTTCATATTTTTTCAGTTGTAGTCAGATGCTCCTTCTCTGCTCCAGCTCTGAGTTGAAAACTGCTGACTACGTATGTGAGCAACATTAGATGAGAATGTAGTTCTAAATAAATTCACATCTCATCATGTGCATACAAATTATAAGACACATGCCCATTTTAGGATTGATATATATGGGCACAAATAAACAGACAACCCAGTTGAGTACTACACTTTGGAGAGTGGAAGATCCTTTATTTCCAGTCTTATGGAGAGTGAGAATTCTCTGTTTCTGCTTCCAGTCCAGGTGAAAAAGGCAGCTCACAGAAGGCTGTTTAAAATTTGACTGTCCGGATTGTTTGGCGGAAAACCTGAGCTTTGGGAAAATGCAGCCCTGGATTTATCTTCTAATTTTGTGGGCTTTTAAAATATTTGCCATAAGACGGTAGTATTCCTTATTGATCTTAAGGGGGGGCGGGTTTAGCCTCTTTAGATATTGACTTAGATGCATCTGAAATAGTTTTTAAAGGATAAAAATTAGCAGGGCTTGTTAAACAGCCTCCGATCACTCAGATTTGTTTGAACAACCTTGCCTGCTACACTTGTGCTCAATTTGGGACCTTGATGACAGAAAGCCAGCAAGTAGCGGTGGTTGGAGAAAGAAGATAAGTAACCTGCTCCTTTACCCAGTGAAGTGGTTGCGGCTGGACAGCCTATCCTTCCCGGCGACTAAATGCAAAAAATCTTAGGACAGGAAGCAACAGATCCTGTTCTCAGAAATAAAGCAATTTGTGACCTAAGCAGGTCAATACTAGAGGGGATTTCACTATCCTCCGTGGTAGTTTTTGGCTGTCTCCCTCTCTGCTTCCTGGTCAGACAAAAATATCTATAGTTGCTGTAGTCCCCTTCTAAATCAACCTGTGTCAGCACACTGGAGGTCTGGAGCTGAGCTGAGATTAATGTTTCTTCTCCATTCTGCAACAATATCCCTCTGTTCCACCGGGGAGGACACACAAGCCATTTTTTCTGGGTTGTGAACACCATAACATCATACGAGAAGTGGAGAAGAAAGGAGTTTATGTAAAGAGCAATGGGGTATGATCTCCACTTCTTGGGGGGGGGGAGGGGGGGAAGAAATTGTACAAGCGACAAAGAACAAACTTTTTGAAGAAGGGAGAAAGAATCAGCATCCTACTTCTAGAAACTTTCCTTTCAAAGGTGAGCAAAAGAGGCTTCATGGAAAAAAAAGACATGTATCCATAAAAACTACACAAACTTCAGAGGCAGTTTTCAAGAACTGGTGGTGTAACATCGACCGCTTATGACAGAGACTCCTTTACCATATCACCTCAAAATATAAATTTAATATGGTGCTTTTGATAAGCTAAAAAGCCATACATGACACAGGAGTATTAGCGAGGTCATTGCAGGAGTGTCTATACAATGCAGTTCCTGTTGGTTGAGTTAAACAAGAATAACCTGTATCTGAGCTCTTAGGTCATACCAAAACTGGCTGTACCTGTTTGCCCTAAGCTTGTACATTTATGAAAATGTCAGCCACAGTAACAAATCTGTGGCTTTGTGAACACGTGCTCGTAACAGGACTTCTCAAATGAATCTTTAGAATGCAGTTCAGCTGGACTTGAGCTAAGGGTAGCATATTCCCACAGTCACTCATGTCGAATTAAGTTTCCCAAGGTAATTTTAATTTAAATTTTATATGACTATGGTTTAAGTACTATGGATCCACTTCCTGGGAATTAACTACCAGCTTAGATGAATGGACAAATCATTATCTCCACAAAATAATTAATTCCCCCCAAAATCTCCTTTTCCTGGTCATTATTAAAAGCAGAATACATGCCCATCAAATAAATATAGAAATGAATCACCATTCAGGAAAGCCTTGGGGAGTGAGGTTTTTGTTTGGTTTTTTGACTGTGGTCTTTCAAGTATTTGTTTCATAAGAATTTGGTCAAAATTGTTGTTACTTGTGCAATGTAATGGTCATCTATGCAACCACTTGATGAAACTGAGGGGGAATGATACCAAGGCCTGACTTTGGACACGTCTACATACACATTAATCCACAAAAATATCATAAATTGGTTTTTATGTAATTTATTACATACATAAGAAATATTACT
>NW_009228867.1:0-46653 GCF_000690835.1 Fulmarus glacialis | reverse complement strand
TCCTGCTGGCAGCCCAATCCCTATTTGGGCCTGAGGAATAGGTTGGAAAAAGGGTGGGCAGGAGTAGGCTGCTTCCATCAAGGAAATATATTTCTGCCCACTTCCCCAAGGGCTCTTCAGATCTGGTTTGTACATCAGAAGTTTTACCGAGAGCACAGGACTAGGAATCACACCCAGACTGATGCCCTGTTAGGCTACCATGTGCTACATACAAATCTACTTGAGGAGCATCACGGGGAAGTCTGCAACATATTCCACCAAACAGCACAAGCCACTTCCCAACACCTTCAACAAAATTAAGATCTGTGGTAAAGATCAAAAAAATCACAGCTATGATGTGCCACAGGAAATGAAAAGGAGACATTAATGACACAGCTGATGCCACAGGTCTCTAATTAAGTTGTTGCTATTATAAGTCAAGCTGTATCTTGAAGTCCCCAAGCACCAAAAGTCACAAAGAACACACATGGTTCTCAGGTCAGAAAGTGCTCTGGGAGAAGTTAACACAAAGGAACTGACTCTAGAAAATAACAATAACTTTCGTCATGTATTTTTTTCCCCGTCAGTCAGATTCATCATCTATGGCACAACTTAAATGCTTTGCCTCCTTTAAACATTATTTTCCTTCCATCACCCCATCTTGTCCCTCAAAAATACTTACAACAACTCGTTCTAACCCTCTCTCTGGCTAATTAGGCTAAACAAACCAGGGTTTGCTTCAAATATCAGGTTCCTCAAATCCTCCTAGTGGACTTACCTGCATCTATTCTAATTTAAATCCCTTTTTGACAGCAATATACAGTATTTCAAGTCAAAGCTTACTAAATGGTAAAAGCAGGTTCACATCAGCTAAAATTCCTTTTCAGAGGTGAACCAACTGAACATTTCTTAATCATCATCCAGTCAACCCATCCACCCAGACTTTTCTCCTATTCTTCAAATTGGCAAGTCCACGGTTCAGAGCAAAAATTGTTCTTCTTAGTGTACTAAGTGCACGATCTGGCATTTTATGCAGGTGAGCTCGAGTTAGAACTCCATCTAATCCTGCTTATATAGGAACTTAGTCCTTCTTTTGTGGCCAAAACCTCCCTACTTTGTTTCTTTCTTCCATTGACCAGCATGGTTCTAGACAAATCATATACCTATCAAAATTTATCATTCTTGGTCCACCTGTTTTTCTTTTTTAAAGTAATCATTCTGTAAGTCTAAGTATCTCTTTTATAAGAACCTTGTCCATTTGGCTCTGGAGCACCAAAGACTATTGGGATGTACTATTTCATTCTGGGGAGATGGACTCAAGTTCAAGGCTTTCCAGGGAAAAGCAATGGGTAATGCGTTTCAGAAAGTTCAGTATTCCCTCCAAAGAGGAAGCACAGGGAGTATCTTGCCCTAGCCATGTTCTTCCCCTCAAGAAGCATTACAAGAAAGCCTAGCATGAGTCAATCCTTCTCCTCCCTACCCCTTTGTCTAACCACTGTAGTGGTTAGTCACATGTTTTTACTGTGAGTTTAGTGCAATTTTTCTTGTGCTTGGGTTTCAGTAGCCTGGCAGTTTGCATGCGTTATTATGAAATAGTATTTGGTGCTCCTTAGTTGAGACTGAAGCTGGATAAATTTCATCTGCACTTCTACCCCATTAGTTCTCCAATTCAGAGAATAATGAGGCTGCACTTGCCACGGAAGGGCTCTCAGGTGAATGCAGTGTAACAAACAACAATGTAAATTAGAAGTGATTCCGTAGCAGTGAGCCTGGGAGGCTCCTTAGCTTCCTGCTTCTTGCTTTTTTAACCTATTAAGGTTTAAAAGTAGCGTGGAAGGGGTGTTACTTGCTTCACCTCCACCTTCCAACTGAAGGACCCTTGATGGTGGGAGAAGAAATGAAAAGCAAGGGATGGGCAAATACTGTGAGACTTTGCAGATTAATAAAACATAGAATGGCCTCTCATTCTGCAGACTCTCCAAGGTAACGTTCAGACTTGGGAAACCCAAAAGATATTTGGTAGATCTCAGTAAATTTTTCAGTTTAATTACCAAATCTCAGTTTGGTAATTTTTAGGTGACAGGTAAAAAGAAGATATCCTTGCATTGGAAGGACTCAACATCAAAACATGAAGAAAAAACAGCCGAATTGTCCTGTCTGCCTTCCAGTAATGAAGAAGACTTCAGGACTATTATGAACAAATTGTTATGGGAAGACTTGTGTTGGTCTGTTTGATTTTCCTGCATCATGACATAAATTTACAGTTCTCACAACCTATGAAATTTATGTTTCGCAGCATAGACCCAGCTTGGTATAGATCAGATACCTTCTTGCCTAAACAGAGTATGCCTGTAATGTGAAGAGATGCCTTGAATAATATTAGCAGAAAAGAAAGCTCTGGGGTCTGCACTTATTCTCCACCTGCTCTATACTTTTGGCAGAAATTAGGAGTCCAGGTCACAGGCTAGTGCTTTGTGCAGCACTTATCTAGCAAAGTGCTGCCCCTAATACAAATAGTAAGTAGGAAATGCTGCAGGATATGTAGCACTGACAGACTTTTTAAAGTCTTTTTTTTAGGCTGCTTTATAAATTAAGGCTTAATAAGACTCTCAACTTAAGCTTTATCATCTTCTTTTCACCTGAGAGGAAGGGAAATGTTCACAAACAAGAGGAAGCACTAGAAGTGAACTTTTCACCTACATGTTAGAGAGGATCCCTGAATGAGATCTGACTAGCTTAGGTAACCACAGATACAAAAATAAGCCTGAAGGTTAGAACTAGTTTGCATATCAACACTCTGATAATTTAGTTACACCCACTTGTATCTGTAATGATGAAGCTCTCCATTAGTGGTCAGGAAATAAAGATGGGCCGTGCCCAGGCACAGCATTCCTGTGGCCCTGGACTCACAGTCGGTCATGCTGAGGCTCCTGCCCTTGCTACCTCTCAACTTAGCAAGCCCAACAGCTTGGGTGAAGTTCAGCACTAGTGGACTGGACATATATTATCATTTCTCAATGTTGTAAAGCTTATAAGGATTCCAGCATGAAGATGCTTATCTTCATGTGTTAAATGTGTACGTGATCCTACCTTGAGCGTTTCTTTAATGCAATATTGGTTTTACAGTGTTTCAATTTGCCATTTTCAGTGATTAACATTTTCCATAAATTTCTCATAAAATCAGTTCTATGGGAAACTTGGAAGGAAAAGGGACATTGATTCCTTTCGTTTTGGTCCCCACCTCATATCTGGGATCAGCACAGTATTTCAACTTTTACAAACAGAAGTGGGGTTAATAACTACCTGGGGACTAGGAAAAAGAAGTCAAAATCTTTAAAGAAGCTGTTTAGTAGTCATGAGACAAAAAAACCCTTGAATGTCACAGCTACAAACATGAATCTGAAACTATAGGCCCCTAAATTCTGTTGGGCAGGTTATGTGAAGAAAATGGCTGATATGTAGGTAACTTCAAGCATAAAAGATTTTTTCTTAATTGGTTTAAACTGCAACGAAATATAAATAGTATTTCCTTGCTTGTAATGATCATATTCAAGCAGAATTCATGTGCCCTTGATTGAATTTTTAAGATTGTTTCAGTACACAGATTTCCTCCATAATGGTTCCCTCTGCCAATAAAGCAAGAGTTTATTATATTTCCACAGTTCTCTTGGGAGAAGTTTGGAGGTTTTTTTCTTTTATAATACAGCTGTACCTACTTCTAATAACTTGCAAACCAGCTAAACTCTAGTTACACTGGAGTCACGTGAGTTTCCCCAGGTTGCATCATTGGCTCTCCTGGGAGAAGTCTCAAATAGCTCTATGCAAAATAAATTACTGTTTACAATGAGTTTCTGTATTTCATAAAAAATGAAATCTTATTTCCTGTTTATGCAAAAATCTCACTTGCATGAAAAAGGTGGACATTAACTGTGTTTAGCAATCACAGTATTAACTATTTTTCCTAAAGGCATCTATATTCCTAATTGTATCCTGAAACATAAAAAATATGATGGGAGTTTTCTCTCCCAAATCCAAATATCCATCATGTTTTGAAAAGTCCATTTATTATATATTGGGAGGTTTTGCATTTCAGCCATCAGACCTGTCTAGACTCCAGTTGTAATATTATCTCCATTTTCAGAACAGGTGCCCATGACCTTTCTCCATCACCTCCGTGTCCGGGGACGATGAACATGCCAGTATTTGCCATTTCAAAGAGACCAGCCTTTTATCTCTCTAGTGCCCACGGCACTAGAACTCGAATCCCTCATAGCTTCTAATCTCTTGTGCACGGGTCATTGCAGAACACAGTTATGAAATCGCCATCCCCTCTGGAAAAAACACTCAACCAAAAACACCCACACCTTACAGTATGAGTCCTTTGTGCTGTAATATCTTCTCAGATATCTTCTCACCTTTTCAATCAAAGTATAACTGTCTTGCAGCCTTACCAGCTTTGTCCCTCCCCACTTACCTCATGTAGCACCCTAACCCACGTACAGGCCTCCTTCCTGCCACCACTGCCAGCTCACAGGTCTACCTGATTTTCCCACACCCATATGCCCTTTCTACTCCACACCACCCATACACAGAAAACACTTGAGGACTGTGATAAAAGAGCCCCTGAATGTTTTGAGGAGGGAAAAAAACAGTGAAAAGAGAGCAGGGAAAGAAATGTCTTTAATTCACACAGGAGGAGCAAAGAAGCAATGAGCTGATCCTGCCCCTGACCTCTTTCCTTCCCCTGGACCAGCAGGCAGCCCTGTGCACCTTTGCAGGGGGGGAAAGGAGGGCAGCTAGTGCTGTCAAAGCTAAATACTGTGTAAGCAAACGAAGGTCTCCTCCTGCCTGCCCCAGAGGAAGCGCCAGCGCCGTGCGCTCGCAGCCGAGCCGGGAGGTGCGTGGGCTGCAGAGGAAGCGTGGCCTCAGCCCTGCCCTTCCCAGCCCTGTGTCAGTGCAGCGAGCCCGGCTCCCTGAGGTCAGGCAGCCCTGCCCTTCCTCCGCTGCTTGCACGTGTGAGCAACATAGTGGGCTGGAATGGTGTGCTCAGGCCTACGGCGGCCATCCCTTGGTGAGCGAGGGCCTGGCCGCACACTCTGGGTTTGGAGAGCACGCGGGGGAGCTGCCTGGTATGAACCTTCACCATAGCTGGCGAGGGGCAGCCTGCCGAGCCAGCCTTGATGGGATGTGACTTCTCAGGCAGTTGGTCCCGATCGGGACACCTACCTTTAGGTGTCTACTGGAGCACTAAACACGTTATGGCCATTGGGTACTCAGCAAGCGCAAGCACAAGCCACGAGCAATTCATATCACCAAGACCTAAGTAGACACCTGCTGACTTCTCACCTCAGTACTCCCTGTAGCGTGGAACATGAGCTGGGTGTCTAAACTGTCACCTGATAAAGGCTTCTAATCACAGATGTCCCAAACTCGAAATGAATCCCCCACCTCACTTCCCCACCTTTCAGCCACCTTACACTCTTATACCGTCCCGCTCCTTGTAGTATCTTGCTATTCGTAACACCCCAATGGAAGTCAGAGGCATGAAAAAGTAAAGTAAACAAAGTTGTGGCAAGGCAAGGAATTGCACCCAGATTTACCCAGTGCCACGGTTAATGCATGGCTCTGTCATTCGGCCACTGCAGGCTTTCCAGGCTGGAGTCTGTTCAGAGCAGGCAGCTCCTTCAGAGTTTGGGCAAGACCTAATATAAACAATAAAACCAGAACTTTTAGATATTTATGACAGTCCAGAGCAATGGAGGTTGAGATTTCAAGTGCATTTTATGTTTTTGGTGTTATCTGGCTTCAGGTGGGGTCACAAGCAAAGAGAGCGTTCCACAGGGAAGACAATCTCCACAGAGCAGCATATTTATCTGCTCTCATCATTTGTTTCACTTCCCAAGAAATAAGCTGTATCTAACCCTGATAAAATTTTGGCTGAGGAAAAAGAAATATGTCTACTAAAATGGATCCCATAGGTCATTATAATAGAGAATAAGGGAACGTATCTTCATAACAAGCTTGTGCAAGACACATGGAAATTTAGGCCTGCCTGAGCATGTCTACACGCACGGCTGCAGATGCGCGGCAGCAGGGATGTGTATCCTGCTGCTCTCACCTTGTAGCACGGGTAACAAGAGCAGGGACAATGCAGCCACATGCGCTCCCACACGGCTTTGCAAGCCAAGCAGAGTGCAGATTTCCAGGATTGGAGTTGTTCTCCTTCTTAGCACCAATCAGCTGGTGTATATACTTAGTCTTCTGGATCTGTAACAGCCCCCTCACCCCCACTTTCTAGGTCTGCTCCTATTTACTTGTGCTAGCTATCATGAAGCTGCTCCAGGGATGCCTAGCTGTCCTGAAATTTCTTCTGCCGTATTTTTTTAGCACTAAAAGGTTCACCATCACTGTGTTACCTTCCAAAGTTCCAGCTCCTGCTATTTGCGGCATCAGAGTCAAAATGTTTCTTTGTTAAATCTAGCAAGGAACTAATTTATTTTAAATTGTTTTCTATTGTATTTTACACTTCTGCCTTGAGCCATCTGGATGATAAGTAGTAATATAAATGATTGCTTCAACTGTTAACACTGGTGACCTTTGCTAAAATGCAGCAAGGAGGAGAAAAGTATAGTCAGGCTCCTTTGCTAATAGTAATAATCAGCCAGGAGGTCTCGGTGGGAAAGAGAAAACGTGGAGCTATATTCTCTGGTAGTTTGATCGGGGGTGGAGGAGAAGCAGCAAGCAGGAGGAAGAGGATTTGGTGCATGTTCCACTCCTACATCTGTATCCCATGGTACTGTCATGTAAAATGTAACAGGGAGTTTAGTGAGACATGAAGCCAAGATAGGCACCTGGTCTGGCCCAGCACAACAATATTCTTACTTGGTATGGAGAGCTAAAGCACATTTCTAAAATGCTCTATGATCCTCAAATAGACAACTAGATTCCCAGTAGTGTTCTGCAGTATTTATTTTCCTTGGATTGAATCTCTGAGGACTGCACACCATTACTATCCACTTGGGTCTTGCCAAGCTTGTTTCAAGTGTTTGAATTTATCATGATGCCCAGGCAAGGGACTGAATAAGTAAGTGATCTTCTGCCCCTGGGGAGGATGGCCTTAGATTGTGCAATGTGCAGTGCTCCCCCTTTTCTTCTTTTGATTGCAAACTCCATGCTGAGTGGCAGGTGGGGGAGCTAGTGCAGAGGAGAGAACAGCAGGTTTCCCTCCCATATCCACGTACATTCACTCCACTTTGGGGGTGAATGCTGTAGCTCTGTCTTAATCTCAGTCAGAGAACAGCCTGAAAAACACTAAAGAGTGAAGATAAGCAAAATAAGAGCCCATTATGGCAGGCTGCTCAGGCGGAGAAGCTGCTCAGCTCCTTGGAGAACTTTGTAATTTACCATCTAGTTGTCCTCCAGTCCTCAGTCAACTTCAGCCACGTGGTTTCCCCAGGGGCTATCACAGTGACTAATGCTGATTTTCTCAAGTGGAGACATTGCTGTAGTGTTATCACTCAGTGGATGAAGTCCTGACTGGCCGGAGCAGGAGTGGCTTGGGTGAGATCCATGCACTCGCCCTGAGCAGTAGGGTGAAGGCACAGCTTTGCATCCCCGAGCATGGAGTCCTGGAAGCTCAAACACAGAGCAATGTGAGACTACTGGGATTTTCAACCTGTCTCCAAAGACTTTTGGTACAGAATTTATGTGCCAGGCTAGCAGTGTACTGGGTGCAATACAGTAAAGAGGTTAATTAGGTTTTTGACTGAAGTGTGAAAAATCTCTCTTCTTCTGTTGAGATGCACTGGTTTTGTTGCTACCAGTGACATCGCTGCTGTAAATAGCTGTGCTGGAAACAGTTTAGTCCAGGGCACTTAAGCCTCTTACCAGCCACAGCTAGAGCCATCTCACATGCTCAGTTCCTTCCCCTGGCTCGTCCGCTTCTCTAGCACACAGCTCTTCCTAACCCAGAGGATGGGGAGAGCCGCTTTACGGCCACGCTCCCCTTCCTCTCCAAACTGAATGAGGAGCACCTTGACTAGACTGGAGTGTATCAGATCGACCATCCAAGATGACCCAGGCACAGTGACTTCGGGGAGAGCAAATACAACAGCACACCCCAGCTGGTGTGGATGCTCTGTGCTGCTGCAGTGGGTCTGAGACACTTGGTAGTAGTTGGATCTCCTCAGCGGAACATTGTGGGTCAGATTTCCCAGAGAGTTTTTATTAATTCAGTCTTCATAGTTTTTAGCAGGCAAAGCATGCGACTTGATTTGAAGTGCTAACCCTGCTCCCCCAGTGTTAGTTATCTTCTTTGATGGGACAGCTTAAACTGCACCAGTCCCTTTGACTGTGAGGCAAATACTCGATAGATGCTCATCACTCACAGGTCAGTCTGCTCTCTGAAGGACTCCACTAAATGCCTGAGAAAGACTTTCACTCCTCTCCTGGAGTAGAAAACCTTGTCAATATTGCCTAGTGATACTTAGGCTCTTCCTCTCCCATGGGCTTGTGAATTAAAGGGGTGATGACTGTCAGCAGCACAACAGGTTTTACCCATGATGCCCACAAGCATGTCCTGGCAGTACTCCCTCCCCTCTTAACCCCAGCAGAGTCTCTGTCCGCACACGAGTCTGGTGATCAGTGACCTTCCCTGGGAGCAGGTGGCAGCTCTCCCCAGCTGCACTTTATGCAGCACCAGGCACTGCAATTAGCTGTGATGTAATTAGGAGTGAGGAGCAGAACATACTTTGCAGAGATGGTTTGGGAGCCTGAGGCAAAAGGCTCCATCAGCTGGTGGGCTAAGTAACTTAGAAATCCTTAAATAAGTGATGCTGAGCTCTAGCAAGGCTTCAGATGATCAGAGAAGGAATTTCATCTCTATCCTATCTGAGAAAACAAATAATGAAGGGAGGTAATAAGTTCACAGTGGCTTCTTTTAAAACAAGTATATCATGAACAACATGAAATAACATCAAAAGCTTGTGTATAAAAATCCACACAATCTGACACGTGTTGACTAGAGGCTTTCTTCTAATAACAGGATAATGGAAAAGCTATATTAAAAGGAGATAAGTACTCTAAAAGGTAAGACCCAAGGAACAATGGCTTCGTTGCTGTGCTTCTGATGAGTCCAGACAATGGCTGCAGTTTTCCCCACACTGAAAAAAGGTGTCTTTCAGCGACCAGAAAAGCATCTTATATCCTCTCCCTCTTCATTGTGGTAGTCACGAGGACATAACATGGAAAGGGCAGCTGGGGACGGCCTGCGGTAAGGAGGAGCTGCCACCCCAAGAAGAGGCAGAGGAGGAATACCGAGCAGGCACCGCATGGCATGGCACAGCAGCCACCCAGGACTACTCTTGCCAAGGGTTGGCAAGAAAGCCCAGATCCAGCCCAGCACATGCAGGGACGTATTCATGGAAAAATGATCATCTCATATTGGTGATTAGATTCTGCTTTCCTACCATCTGCTAGTTGTGTATTTACTGTACAGTGAAGACTGAAATGTATTAGAATACGTAAACAAAAGACCAAGCCATATGGTTTCCAATAGTGCTTTGAATTATCTGCAGGCTCATCAGGAATCACTCAACCACCTAGATGAACACTGAGACCTCAAGGAGCCAGTGACACTTCTGCAGAGACAATTTCATCTCTCCCTTTCCTGTGGGTCCCTTGAGCTTTGAAGGAAGCCAGCATTTATTTCTTCAGCGTTGGGGAATCTCAGGCTTCAGAGCCACAGCTGACCACCACTATGGAGCAGAGGGAGTATCAGGCAGCCACGTACAGCACTAAGCAATGGAGGGCAGAGCAGGTTTGTCATCTCCTTGTTCACCTAAAACCACTTTATCACAAAGCATCCAGCAGGCACAATAGCATTGCCACAAAGGACAGCTGTCCCAGGTGGTATGCTGGAGTCCACGTTCAAATGGGAGAGCTCAGCCCCTCTCTCCTGGCTTCTTACTACCTTCAGACCTCAGTTTCTGGATACTTTGGTCCCCATGACAGACAGTCAGCACCTGCCAGGCACAATGACAGTACATCCCTCTGGATAAAAGCCCTTTTTGAAGTTAATCTTCAGTAAAAATGTATGAAGTCCCAAGAGGGGGAGGGAGACAGGCAGCCTTGTGTGTCTGGTTGAAAGAGGCAGATGTGAACACCTCTAAATGACATATTTGAATTTGGCTCCTTTCATTAACCAAAGGCCTTTCTTGTCTTTATACCTGTTTAGGAGACAACAGAAAGGAGGTATTGTTGTCAAGCCATTCTGCAGCAGGTAGGAATCCACATTAATCACTCCATACTGGCTGCTGACGATCTGAGGAAAAAAAGGGCACATCCCACTTTGAACTAGCGTGACAGTTAGAAGCCAGTTGTAAATTAATGCAGATAACCTCAGAACACTATGGCTGGCTAACACGAACTTGTTGAGTGACTTGCAAAATGAAAAAAGAAAAGAAAAACGTGATCAATAATTCAGAAGATTTCCTGGATGAGATGCAGTGTGCTCCAAACCCTCAGCTATCATCTATTCTTTCTGCTTACAGCTTGCTGAAGCAAGTTTTGCTTCCCTTTGATGCATATAGAAACAGATAATCTCACTGAAATGGCAAGGCATGATAACATGTATTGATGACACTGGACATGCGCAGCCCTATTTTATTTATCTATTACCATTAGCAAGGATCCTCAGAGACATATTGCCATACTGAAATCAAGTCCCCATCCTTGTCTGAGACACAACACTGTATATTTATACTGGTATGTAAATCCAGCAGTGGAAGTTTGGATTTACACACCTAGGAGTACAGGAGTCTTTACACAGTACTCCAGGACCTCACTTCTTGAAAAGAAGAAAATTTGTTTCAAATATTCTATACGTAGCAAAGGCTATCAACTGTTTTGCTTTTCCCCCAGTCCTTATCCATTAACCCCACAGGAATATTTTCTGAAACTTAATTAAAAATCCATATTTAAATTTCTCATTTTGAAATATGTGTTTTCCTATCACCATTCCTACTTCTAAACTCTTCAGTGAAATGAGTACAGTGCTGTCAGCAGAAGGAATAAGAAAGACGTGCGAATGTGGGCCTTGGAGAGAGCTACCCTCGTTGGTAGGATTTTTCCCCAGTGACTGCAGGACCTGTTCTAGCCCATGCTATGCAAGAATGTGCCCTCTTCCCAGTTTAAATTAATCTGACTCCTGACATAAACCTGCAACTAAGCAAAGTTGCTGTGGTTCTCCTTTGGCCTAAATACCTGTCTTCATCTCTGCATGTTTCAGTTCATTGGCAGTAAAAGGTGTTGAGTCAAAAAACACTGCAGCTGGAGTCCCATCAAAAGCAGCAAAGAGAAAACGCACAGGTACTAGTGGTCCCAACTTCATTGCCAAATCCCTGAAGATTTGGTGAATCATTAGTCACACCAAGGACAGGAAGCATCTGAAAAATCCTGTTCTCTTCAGATGTTTAGATATCCTGCTTTGGGTCCCAGAGAGACCTCACTGCTCTGGGGGGAAATGTAGAGATGAAGATTCATCTGGAAGTAGGTGGGTCTGCCAATTTTTTCCCCCAAAACACAAGGAAGATGGGTGTGTATTCAAGGCTTCACTGCTTACAGAGCTAATCTCAGCTATGGGATATACCTGGAAGGAATTTTATCCCTCATCCCCCCCATTTACCAGAAAAGAAATATCCTGTCCACTCAGTTTTCTAGAATGGGGCTCTTTCAATTGCTGTTTTTGTATAGTATAAATATTGTCTGGGTCAGCAAATGGAAGCATAACTCTCTGATCTAAGGATAAGGCCCACATGAGGCAGCAAGGAGTTACAGGTCCCCACTCCTGACCAGTCCCTGTTCCTGACAAGCATCACACTGGCTCTGCCATGCTCAGTCTTCAGCTAAACATGAAAATGCAGCGCATAAAGAGATCTTTGCAAACGCTGCTTCAATGTCTTTGCAATTTATGGCTGTAAATCAGAATATTTCCTGATGGGACGGAAGGGTGAATTTCCATTTCTCCGTTCCTTTTTGCTCACAAAGGTCCACAAATCCCTACATTAAACTTAAGCAACTTATATAAGAAGTAAAATTCCAAAGAGGTTTACTCTTGAAATTGAACCGAACATTTACTGTATAGAAATTTCTGACTGGAACATAAATCAGAACTCTTTGGCAAAGCCTTCTCTTCCATGATTAATAGTCTGCTGGATTCAGAAATAAAGGTTTTCAAAACAGAGTGTGTTGGAGCTGGGCAAAAATGGAATTCTTTTTTCATTTCAAATCCTTTAAGTTACAATACCTGTAATAGACCTTGAAAAGTTACAGGGTGAGTCTTAAATTTTTCTCCTTGCAATTTTACAGGTGAAGTGTGTGTTCTGGTTTCGACTGGGATAGTGTTAATTTTCTTCCTAGCAGCTGGTATAGTGCTGTGTTTTGGATTTAGTATGAGAATAATGTTGATAACACACTGATGTTGTAGTTGTTGCTAAATAGTGCTTACATAGTCAAGGACTTTTCAGCTTCCCATGCTCTGCCAGGTGCACAAGAAGCTGGGAGGGAGCACAGCCAGGACAGCTGACCCAACTGGCCAACAGGGTATTCCATACCATATGACGTCACGCTCAGTATAAAAAGCTGGGGGAAGAAGAAGGAAGGGGGGGACGCTCGGAGTGATGGCGTTTGTCTTCCCAAGTAACCGTTACGCGTGATGGAGCCCTGCTTTCCTGGAGATGGCTGAACACCTGCCTGCCAATGGGAAGCAGTAAATGAATTCCTTGTTTTGCTTTGCTTGCGTGTGCGGTTTTTGCTTTCCCTATTAAACTGTCTTTATCTCAACCCACGAGTTTTCTCCCTTTTACTCTTCCAATTCTCTCCCCCATCGCACCGGGAGGGAGTGAGCGAGTGGCTGTGTGGGGCTGAGCTGCCGGCTGGGGTTAAACCATGACAGTGTGACATGTTCTACCCTCTTCATTTTAGAGAACGAGATTTTTGCACCTAGAAAGGACTAAATCAATGCATAAGTGACTCGATCTCAAAAGCAGCTGATAAACATTAGGCTGATAGTGTGGTTCTACTCTGACAAGTTGCTATATAAAACTGGTAATTGAACTTGACCACTTTGTATTCAAAGCCATAGCAAAGCAGTGCCAAAACTAAATACCTTCCGCTTCTTATTCCTGTTAGCTCAGCACAATTAATGTGGCCAAGTGAGAGGGAACTGGACTCAGATTTTTTCTGTATTTTACTTGAACCTCACTGAGTTCAATGGAGTGGCTCAGCCATCACAGGAGTTTCAGCTCGAAGAGATAACAGCCTCTTAAGGCTGATAGAGCTTTAAAAAATAGACCTTCACTATGGCTATTGAAGTAAAGAAATAACTCTGCGTGATGCTCCAGATCAAAGACTTCAAGATCCCAGTCTGCAACAGCCATGTAAAAAGCAGTATTTTCTACAGGGTCAGCAGAGGATGAACTGGGGCATTTTTATGGTAATTAAGAAGAAAAAAGAAAACAAGGCACACAACAAAGCAGAACTAATCACAGCCCATAAAGGAAGAGATGCACTAAAGAAAAAACATAGATTGTCACTATATTTAGAAAGTATTACATACGAATATAAGGAAATACAATGAAGTATAAACAAGTGTGGTCAAGCAGTAGATTTCCAGTTTCAAAGCAAAATGTCGCTGTACTACTTAAAGTTTTTACTGCAGATTACAGAAGTGCAAACCAAATCCAGTTCTCACTGAGATCTGTGATTGGAATTGATTTGGAAGAGAAAGATACGTTCCACAGGACCTCAGTACAATTTTTTGTTCCTTTGTAGAATGAAACAGCAGAAAAGCTATTGGGTTAAGTCCATCTGAGCTTATCAAATAACTACAGTAAAAGGAGAAAAAGAAAAGGAGACTGCTGCTCAAAGTAAAGCTATTGCCATAAGGGTGTATGATAATAAAGGAGGTCTCTGGGAACGATGAAGATGGCTAGGTCTAGTCGATAAGAAGGGCTTTCAGGAGAGCTTTGAATATCAAGCTTAGAAGGAGGTGTACTGCCCAGAAAGTTCTGGGCATAAATTATACTGTGTATAAAAGGACAGCGTGGGAGACAAACATGAGGGTCCCCACTTCCTGCAGGATTGTGCCATAAGCATTTGCTCAGGGCAGGAGAGCAGCAGCAGAAGAGATACTGGAGTGCACTGAAGAGCCCACTCCCTAGCTCCAGAGTCACTGGCTGGGTTGGCTTGGGAGGGCACTTCTCATACCCTGCTGTAAACCTTTCTTCTGCCAGAAGCTCATGTTCTTTCCCACTTGCCAGGGAACTGACTATGAGAAATCAAGGTCTTACATCAAAACCATTTTCACTCTGCATTGGTAACATCTGATACTTGCAAAGACTTAGAAGAAGGAAAAAAAAAAAAAAGAAAGAGTACCTCAACAAATATTGCACTTGCAGGACAAAAGAGAAACAGTGTTGGCAAAAAAGAGATGACACTTGTGTAGTATGACTCTTTGGGGAAGGGTCTTATTTCAGGATCTCTCTTGCTAACTACTTGGTTGCTTCTCAGTTACTTCATTGGTTCTACGAGCCTTTGCAGGACACAAAGGGGTAGTCACGAAAAGATGGTAGTGGTAACAGAGGTGGAGACAGAATGTTAAGAAATGTGAGGGCTCAGTGCATTGACTGTGTGGAAGGGAGTTCAACAGGCAGTTCCAAAACCGAGCCATCATTTCCACCTTCGATCAAAGAGTAACTCAAAATCCACGAGCAACTTGTGAAACATTTTTGGAATTAAAAAAAAAAAGTCATGCTGCTTTCTAGTTGCAAAGCCAAAAAGAAAGTTCAGCTTAAAGAGAGAGGAGCGCAAACTGTGCCGTTTCTGAAGCCGATCTTCATGGCTGCATGTAGATGCTCACTTTAATGTCCTTTTAGAAATCTGAAACCCCATGACTTCCTGAATATTTCAACTGGAAAGTTGGCCTTTTTTTTTAATTGAGCTTTTGATTAACTAGCAAACATGATGGTTTGTGGGGCTTTTTGGATTCCATTAATAATGCACTATCTACTCAAATTTAAGATATTACACAAGGATTTAAATTGAACTGCATGCACAAAACATTTTCTGAGACATCCATGGTCTTATCTATGTATGTGTCACTTTTCGTCCCAGCTTGAAAACAAAGCAGCAGTATGCAATACAGCCAGGGCACAGAAAGGCTGGATATTCATAATACATCACCAAAAGTTCACTCTCATTCCAGGGAAATATTTGCATCGTGCTACTGTTTTTCAAGTGAGAGAGCAAAGCAATTTTTTGTAAACTCTTTATGGTATATTTCCTTCTTACAGATGGATTAGCATCTTCAGGCACTGATATTCCCCTTGTCCCATTGCTCTGACATGAGTCAAAATGCTCAGGCCTTTTTATCTGAAGTTCTTCTTGGAACTTGCAAAGAACTTCAGGACAAATCCAGTAACTCTCTTCGGCATCTAAAAGGTTGGTGCTATAATATCTAACATTTTTGATGCCTAACCTAAAACTAGCTTCCATGTAGAATGAAGGGAAGGGTGAGTCTCAAATCTCATTCCTCGAGCATTTTGCTCAGAATTTCATGAAAACATTTGTGTCCTTTCAGGATGTGATATGGAGACCTTTCTCCTTCCTTCCAAAAGTGCCCTGATTTAAGGAACAGAAGAAAGCTTACTCTTAAAAGCAGGAAAAGATTGTATTGGAAGTATTGCTCCTCACCCTTAAGGAAGAGAAGGAGCCACTATAAGGAGATAGAGGACTTGAGAAAATTAGAAATGGAAGAGAAAGGAACATGGCACAGTCTTCTCCAAAGTTTCAAGAGAGATGCATTTTATTTGGGCCACATGATAGTCCTAGGGATGAATCAGCACCACGCAGTAAGGAGGATTATTGTCTTCAAAATCTCTGGTGCAGAAGCTACAAGAGGTCTCCTAGTTTAGGAATTAAATGCCACGATAGAAAACTGGATTCTTTCTTTTATCTCTGCTTGGAAATGCTGAACAAGTCACACAACCAGGATTTTCTAAGGTGATCAGAATCTGTTTCATCCTCATTTTCTGGACACTTACCTCTGGGGCTGATTTGCTAAACAGCTGGATCCTTATATCCCAAAGTCCGAAGTGCTACGTAACATTAGAGTAAAATCTCAGGTTCTCAACTCCTCAGACTGAACCCATAGCATTAATGGAAAGACACTCTGTGCTTCATCCTCCCCTCTGTTAGGGTGGAGGAATACCACTGCTCTGTAGCACCACAAAAGGGCAGTTAATTCTTGTGAATCATTCCAGATACACTAGTGATGAATGCTACCAAGAAGCCCATGAGAAAGTATCAATCTACAGAGCACGGGTGGAACAGTTTGCAGTAAATAAGGCCAGGGTTTATACAGTGAACAAGAAGCAAAAGGTAAAATACTCGATAACTGAGCACAGCACAGAACACACAGCATGAGACAGAAACCCCATGACAAGTATGTGATGACATAAATCAAAGATTGTCTCATAAAGCAGACATAAGAGGAATTAAGGCGCATGGGCATTCTTAATTCTGGCATTTCCTAGTTTTGTGAGTGCCTGACTACAAATTTAACAATGAATTTAAAAAAAATAAAATAATAAAAAAAAAAAAAAAAAACAAAACCAAACCAAGAATGGTACATGGAATACTATCAAAGTTTAATCTAACGGTTTATTTATAGGGAAAGTTGTTCCTGAAAGAAAGTCATGGTATAATCAAGAGAGGAAAGCTGGCCTGCTACTAGAGCACATAGTAGCGAGCCAGAGTTAAAACCCTAGCTCGGACACAGGTTTCTATGTAACCTCAGACAATTAATTTCCTATGCAATAAAGTAGGAATAATGGTATTTCCTAGGTATTTGTGACAAGAATTAATTTTTACTTCCTGGCACATGAGATCTGGCAAGGAAGTGTTCCATTGAAAAAAATATAAAAAACCCAAAATGTAAATAAATATTAATCATCATGTCACTAACAACACTACGATTTGTTCTACACTTCCTGTTTTCCCATCTTCTTAGTGTTTCATGGAAATTCTGTGACTATTAAAATCGAATGCAGTATATTAAATATGAAGCTGAAACAAGTACCTCAAGGAAAAAAACATCCTCTGCCCAGAGCTGAAGTTAATAATCAGGTGGAATTTACTATGCTACCGAAATAATTTAAATGACTAAGATTTCATATGTGTCCTTACCTTAGCAGTGGCTGCTCATATGAAGATTGGGTCATTACCTTAAACTCCTATTGAGAAAAGACTACGTTTCCCAAACATTAACTTGTCTTTTCTAGTGATTTTGTTAAATGCATACTGGTGAGAGCAGGCTTCAGAGCTGCTCAGAGATTTGGTGTACAACAGGAAAGAAGCAGCCTTCTCCTATTTGAACCATATATGCCTCCTGCTGGCTAAACCATTTGACTCTTCTCATTTGGGTTGACAAACCAAATTCAGTTGAATAATATGTTGATTTATTTAATCTGGAGGAGAAAAAAAAAAGAAAAAAAAGACAAAGTGTTTTTTCACTTTGTAAGCCAAAGCCAAATTTTTCTCATTTGAAGTAATAGATGGTTCCTTTAACTTTCAGGGGAAAGTTCATTTTAAATGGAAATGTGACATTTTGGTTCAGGTTGAAAAGATATTTAATGCAAATTGAATTTGGCTGGAGTGTTTTTACTGCTTTTGTATTTCACTGAGAAGATAATACTTCATCTTGGTTTGACCCCCAAATTACTTTTTTGTCTTCCAGAGATTACCTTTGAACTGAAAGATCAGTAATTCCGAGCTCCAGTTTTACCAAAATTTCACCTCTTTCCTAATCTGTTCTTAGCCCAGGGACTGAGGTTTCTCCATAGTATTTTGCTAGCCGTGTGCAATTTTGCACCTAATGCTTGATCAAACCCCTGTTTAAAGTCTGATCCAAACATAGTATCCCTTAATCCAATCCACTCCCATTTTCCTTTCCTAAAATTGGGAAAAAAAGAAAAAAACAACCCAAAAAACCTCCAAAAAAACAACTTGTTGTTTAGCAGAGTTTACCTCTCTGGAAAACTATTCCTAGTACCTGTCAAGATATAATAGAATTTTTGTTACAATGAAAAAAACCGGTAAGACTTTGGTCGTTATGGTCATTAAAATACTCAGAAACAAAGTGAGTGTTTCTGCTTTCTAAATGGACCAGAGATGCCAAACGCGGCCCCCCAACACAGTGGAAGAAGAAACCCCACATCTGTCTACTCTGAACTATTTCTCATGTAATGTTGGCACTTCAGTGTCCTAACACCCGCCTGTTTCACGGCCGATAACATGTTCAAATCTTTGCCTAGCCAAGGGACACTGACGTGTCCGAGTTCACTGCTTAACAGGTTGACATTTCAACCAATGTTTTCTGACCTTCTGCACTCCGGATACATATTGATTGCAACACAAGCTATTAACGATCACTTTAATGGACATGAAAACCTCCTGCAAAGAGTCTGCAGGTTCTCTCTACAAGCCTGTTTTCCTTTCCGAAGCTCGCAGGGCTGTTAAACAAAGCTCTATTTCCGGGTCCATAAGCACCTGTAGGTCTCCTTGTAATTCTTAGTGCAAACTGACCAGTAAACTGACTAAATAGCTAAGCAACACCAGCGCACAGAGAGGAAAAGACTTAACTATTTTCTCTTAGTGAGCTACATTTTTGGACGTATAACACTATATTTCTTTGAAACCTTTTTCGGCCCCTGAAGGCATCCCCAGTGTACTCATTTCCACATAATCTGGATGCTCGATGGGAATTCACTATACACGTTAATAACAGATAAGTCTGTCTAGACCAATATGCAGAGATCCACACAGTGGCTGAGATGGTCATTGCTTAAAACAAGCAGCCTCAGGACCACAAATATGATAGTCACCATCGTATTTGTAGAAAGTACCTCAGTTTTCTTGGCCATCGCAGCTTCCTCTCACATATGGAAAAACATCCATCAGCAACCACCTTGCAGAGAGCTTAGATTAAACTTACTGTAGGTGGGCCCCTTGCTAGGGGTGCTGATGAGGAGCTGACGAGCAGGAATAGGAAACCCAGGGAGGGATGTGTGACTGATGACAGGCAAGAGAAATTGCCCAGCACAGCCTGAACCTGTTTTGCTCTTGCGTTAAATTGGCTTGTTTGGGCTGCCAAATAAGAGCTAATGAGATCAGATTGCTTCATGCAAGATAGCATGGGCATGCCTAATTTATTAGTGCTCAGCCTAAGTGAGGTAGGTGCAGTCTACAGAGGGGAAACCATCTATTTTAATAGATCAGAGCAGACTTAGCAAGGCAGGAAACTTAAGCGATGAAAAGCAGAAATGAAATTATTCATTTAAAGCTCTTGTTAAGCTGTGAAAGATAAAGTAACTTCCTGCTAAAAAGGAATTAATATTTGCAGGGTGAAATAGTAAAAATTTTATTTTCCGGTTTATTTTAAGACAAGCCTAGACTTCAGGGGGATTCCTTCTTTTTTCCTTCTCATGAAAAATCTAGTCATACACCTTCCCTCAAATAGCAAGACTGTGCTGTTTGTTATAAATCATTCTCAGCAGGTGGTTGTGCGGAAGGGATTCAAGGGAAAAAGGTGACAATTGCAGCCTATAAGGGGTTTTTTGTTGTTATTTTGTTTGGGTTTTTTTAACCTGGCAAGCTATGTTTAGTTTATCAAATTGAGCTACATCAGAATGAGAAATGGAAATAAAACAATATAATTGGCTTCACAGCACAGCATGCATCCCCCTCAAGGTGGACCTGCTCTCGGAAAGAGTCTGGGCTGAACAGGTGAGTAGGCTGTTCACTTTGAGACCCCCCCAGTTGGAGGATTAAACACTTCAGTGTAAATCTGACAGGACAACTTGTATCTTTCTGCACCTAAGGCTCACTGGAAATCTTGTTGTTACTCAGGTAGTGCTTATTGCCCTTGTAACAAAGCACGCAGTCATTGTTTGTTTGTGCTTAATCCCTCAAAAGCCTGCTGCTGTATTCACACTGTGGAGGAGCATCACTTAGCCTGGCTCCAACTCCTCAACTCACTTTAACAGGTGCGACAATGATTGCCAGAGCTCTTGTTTTTCCTGCTGCAACACCTTAAAGTCGTCCCCAGGTCTGTAATGTGACATCATAAAAATGACCTTGTGAGGTTCCTGTCTGTCTTTAATGACTCTTTGCAGAACAGCCTCAGTTTACATGCTGCTTTTCAATCCTTGCATTCCCAGCTTGTGCTCTGGAACATGCTGGGTACTTTCTTTCCCACAAACCCTCGTAGGAAGAAGAGATTTGCAGGCCGAACTCTGTCCTTTGTGGAATTCTCTCTTTCTGCCCAGATATTCATGCCAGGGGAAGCAATTAACCTGCAGTTGTTAGATCTGTACATAGCGCATACAAGGGATTAATAGCCAGCTGACTTTCTCCTTGCTGGATTATCTCTGAAAGGTTAATAAGAGCAAAATGCAGTGTGCATGTCTTTATTTTCATTGATGCCACCTGCAAAAGCATGAAATGCACAGAAGTGCAGATATGTTCAGTAAGGTAGTGGGAAAAGGTTTCGGTCTGGGGGTTTTTATTGTTTGTTGGTTTGGTTTTTTCCCAGGAATTACAATATTTGTGTTTTTCCTGCTTTTGGTTGAACATGAAAGTCAATTGACCACCTCAAGATATATTCAGATTTCTGCTAAAAAGTAGGACTACGTTACTCATTTTACACTCCTCTTTTTTTAAAGTGATTCTCATGGTTCTAAATGAGAGAGAAGGACTGCAGTGTTGGACCCCCACCAATTAACCTATTTGGCACATTGCGGTTCAGTTTAACAGAGTGGATATCATAAACAAGTTCTTCATGTGCACGACCAGGACCAACATGCTCTCTAACATAATACAACCTTATTTTACTGCTTTATTCTTCCTAGTCATATAATAATACTTAGAAGGAAATAGTAGCACCATTAGCTAACTGCTTCAAGTCAAACCTATGGTGTCCATCCATCCTGTTTAAATTAGGTTCAGTAATGACGTTTTCCCAAAAGAGAGCAGGGGGCTCTGCCCAAGAAATGGTACCATCAGGATAGCACCATCAAGAAAAACATCAGCACCTTGTGCCAGAAGGGAAGAAAGGGATGACCCAGAGGCAGTCACCTACAGCGGGGAAAGTCTTCAGTGTCCTGCGTGGAAATGAGCTAAAGCTTTGCTGGAAAGCAGCTTGACACCTGCCAGCCCGAGCAATGTGCTGTGAAATCTGTGTGGGATCCTCCTTCCTGCGCTATTCAGTTTTAGTATGTTAGTTCCAAATTTATTATTTCTTAATGCAACTTTAATCTTTTTTCTACCATGTAACAATTTGTTTCAAAAATAGTTGGTGTTATGCAAAAGAGCTGACTGTACTGAGAAAATCATGTTTCAGCAAGAATCTTAGTGCAACCCTCAGCATCCTGCATACAGATTTTGGAGCAGAAAAAAAGTATTTCACAACTTGTCACACATCCACCCACTTGCTCGTTTTTTTTCATTGTCTTTCTCAATCACAACTACTTGGGTCGGCTAGCTCGATAAATCAGCTTGCTGTAGGACTCTAGAAACAAAGTAGCCTTCTGTATATCCCAGGCAATAGGTCACAAAGTCAGAGCAGACAGCTGTAGCTAGATAAGGTCATGCCCTGGAAATGGAAATCAAGTGAACAAGCAGAATGAGAATGTGCATAAACTAGAAAATGCAAATAACCATTTTTGCAAGAAAAAACAAGAGTGATACAGAGTAGCTAAAGCAGGTCCGATTAAGAGACACATACTCATAGGAGAAGTGAGATAATTTGGAAATAGGGGGTGGGCTTTGGAGAAATATGTCTTGACTTACACATGTAATACACAACAAGTAGCAAGAACCAGTACGGACTGTGTAGCATAAACAGCATATAAAGAGTAGCACAAAAACGGGAGATTTTTTTGCTCAGTCCAGAGGAGGCTTTTTTCTTTTTTTTTTCTCAAAGTCAAGGGAAGGCTCAGCCATGAGGTCTCTATATACACTATACAGAAGTGTCAACCATGTTTGCAGGAATTTTTTGTCACCCCCATTTGCTGACAAAGGAACCATAGTTCAAGAGTTTGCACCCTCTGTGAGTGCATTGTGACTGGCTTGTGTTGCAGTTTCCCAAGTTGATGGAAAAACAAGGCAGCAGGGGAAACTCAGGCCTCACATAGACTGTAGTCAACATGAAGACACCAAAAAAGCTGCAAAAAGACAAAAGAATTCACAGTAAAAGACAACCCCAACCTTGTCTGTGCTTCCCAAGGTCAAAAAGCTTCACCTCCTCCCTCCTCTCGGCATTAATAACTTCTTCCAGATATCCTGGCAAATAAATTCTATGGAGAGAGACTAGGAAAGAGAGATGGAACCTCCTCGAAGCTCTGCTTCTTCCTTCCCTTCTGACTGGTCACCCGATGCAGAAACATGGCTCAGTACGAGTAGAGGTATGGCTGGAAGCTGGTGCCTCTCTTTTGAAACCAGCCCAGCGCTAATTCCCAAATTAGAGACCCAGAAAACACTGCAATCTGGATTGTCAACCAAGCAGAAAAGGTAGGAGGGGCAAAAACAAGCACAAAGATCTGCAACAGTGAAATTACCAGCAATGCACTGTTTTCCACAGGGATACACAAAAGGGAAGATTAGTTACAGCTCCTCTGCTCTTGCTGGATGGTAGGACAACAGAGAGAGAAAAAAACAACAGGAAAAGCATTTTCATCATCCAGAAGGTCTTTGTTGCAATTTTTTTTTTTCCATCTTTGTAAAACATTACATCATAAAATAAAGACAATAGCAGCAAAACTTATCAAGATGGTACAAGCACATTCTGCTCTGTACCCTGGTAATGACATTTATGAAATTGTCCCTTTTCTGAAAATGCCTTTCTAAAGCACCATAAAATCTTACAGAGAGAGAATGAGGGACACATACGAGAGAGTAGATAGAACATCCTTGCGAGTGGATTTACTGATTGCTTATACTATAATTTGAAGTTGATCAGGAAAAATAGTAGATCAGCATCCCACTGAAAGGTTTCCCCAAATCTTAAGAAAGTTCTTTTTCAAATGCAAGGCTGAAAATGACTAATAATGGTTTCTCAGCCCTGTCCACAAGGTCCAGATCAAATTCTGTTAGAACTTGGAAAAAATTCAGCCTAAAACTACATTGAAACACTGGCCTGAATAAATTTAAATTGTTGGGAAGCTGTGATCCAGATATAAATCCTGCCTTTTTCTAATTATAGCTACTGCATGACTCCAGGATCTGAGAAACTGCTAAATGGTAGGCTGAAAGCTGGTATGTTTGGCTTACATCTCACAATAGGCACCGTAAGCTTTCTCTGTAAGCACCCAGCTCTCACAAGGAAAAAAGAGTGTGTGGGTGGAATATATTTGGGAGACTAAAGTATTTTCTCTCACATGCCAAATATCACCTGCCCGTGATTTGCTCTCAAGGAGTTCAGCCAAGGAAAGCAGATCCTATTTGCCTTAAAAGGCCACCTGCTAGAGAAATGTCCACTTTCCCCCCAAAACAGCAGCACTGGTATTTCCTGGTGATAAGACTCAGCTCAGGTGTGACCTGGAACCAGAGATGAGGGAGCACAGAAGTTCACATCTACTTGCATGGAGGGGGGACGCATCACCACTAAATCTGCGTGAACTGATCACATGTGCCGTGTGAAGGGTGGGCATGTGTACGTGTTCACATGGAGTCTTTTTTCAGCCGGTCCCTGAGAACTCACCAGTGTTGTGGATAAGACCTGCCTTTAGAGTGACCTTCTCAACCCAGCATGATCCAGCTCACAGAGCATGCACTGGCTACATCAGGACACTCCCAAATTAGCTTTCACAACAACTTTCTCAAGGGAAAAAATATGGTCCAGGTCAGTGATGGTATTAAGGAGAGTAACTGCTACTGGTAGTAAAGGAGGTGGGGACCTCAGGAAGAATTAGGCAACCTAAAAGAATTTTCAGATCTGCATTTTTTTGCTGATATATTTCAGGCAACCATTTTCATACATTAATCTACAAGCCTTTATTTGAGTTTCATAGATTTGTGTTGATTTGCTTTGTGTTTTCATTGATATTTAATTGCCTAGGGAACTGTTTCTGAAGCTGGGCTTATTTGTATTTAGTATTGAAATAATACCATCCCAGTAAGTGTAAATGGCACTGTAGAGATGAGTTGAAACAGCAGGTCTTTGCTCTAAAAAGCTTAAAAATAACAAGCTAGCTCCACATTACTGCACTGACCTGATGGGGGCAGATTTTGGCCTTAGATTAGACAAAACACAGTTCAAAACAAACAAATGTACAGGAAGTTCAAAAAACAAATGTACAGGAAGGACTGAAGCAGTTCCCAGTCACCTTTCAAATTCATATCTGTTGAGTAGAAGACTTCTTGTTCTAAGTTACTATGCAACATAACATAAAGCTTGGTCTTTGCCTATTATTTTTAGTGGATGATGGGAAAAGTGAGACTAGCAAACATCATGCAACCTGACAACACAAATAAGCCCCTGAGAAAACCAAAGCTGGCAAACAAACAGCCCATGTACAGCATAAACACAAATTCTTCAGAAAAATGCAGGTTTTTTAAGGACAGGGTTTTTAACACTCTGAACTCACAGACATACTTTCATTTCTTGTGGGTTAGAAAATTTTGCAGAAAGTCTCTGGCATAGCCCATTAATGGCTTTGGAAGAAGCAGACTTGTACTAGAGACATCATAAAGCCAAACAGCAGAAGCTCAGATGATTCATAATTTCACAGCAACAACCAAAATCAGATTTCAAGAATATAAATCACTGGGGTTTTTATTTACTATTATTTCTAATAACATTTATTAGAAATAATGTTCCCTATTAAAGGATAATGGAATTCACAGACTGCGACAAGGATGAAGTTACAAATCTTTTCAAAACCACTCATGCAAAATCTGCACAAGTTCAGTGATGGTTAATGATTCAGGAGGATCCCCAAAGGAGCATGCCAGAATTCTCCTGCACAAGACAGTAGAAAGTGGGACTGCAGAGCTGAAAGCTGTAGGAAAACAGAAGCCGAGTTGTCCTCTGTGTGTGAGGACTGGCGTTACAGAAATACCATGTTTCCTTTATTCTTTCAGGTCCCAATTCCCATGTCAAGTCTTGTCGTGGTCAGGGCAGGATCTGAGAGTTAAAGTCAGTAAGTCACCCTTTTGTTTGACTTTTTATTTTCAGGCTGCTGTGAAAGGGTGTGATTTAGAGCAAGGAGGTTTGGATATGGTTCAGACTACCTTTTGCTAAAACTTTCAATAATGGTGGAACAGCCTCACTAGAAATGACATCACAAGTTTTTTGTAAGTATTATTAAATGCCAAAGGATGAGAATTTTAGCCATAAAAACACTTGATGTTTGAACTGAGATTCTCTCCCAAGCTGTTGCATGTAACTAAAACCAACGGATGGCCTTTACAAGGGGGGAAGCAATTTAAGACCTTAAAATGTCATTTTAGTTGTGAGACATTTCTGTCTGGCCCCCTATGCAATACACCATTTGCACTTCCCGTATTATAATAAAAATCATGTATATTGAGGTATTTAATAGGCAATCATATAGGAGAAAATATTTACTCCAGTAGCTGACTGGCAGCTTTCTCAGCAAGTTTCACAGACACAGAAATGGAGAGGAATGAAAGAGAGCATTTTGCTTTCATGTAAAAGGTCATCAAATGTTCTGTTCAGTATCTCACTGGGAATTTATTCAGCATCCCCTTTTGTCCCTGAAACTATCATCTCCCAAACCAGGAGCTGCTGAAGACACAGCTGATAAAATGTCAGCCAGGGACTCCTGCATGGCACGGCCAAGCAGAAACTAGAGTGAGACACACACACCATCAGCTAGAATCTGGACAGGGGATAGACTGAGAACTCAGAAAGTTTAGAGATTAAAAATATGCCAAGATTTCATTGTCCTTCTATCCCACCAGAGCAAACAGTTCTGAATTTGGCCACCAAACTTTGCCTGCTCAGTCACTTTGTCCATGTTGACCTGTTTTCCATGATTTGCCCACTGTCGAACTTCCCTGCTCACACAGACAAGTCCTACAAGACCGACTTTTGCTTTCCCTGACCCTAATGAGCAGAAATGCTCTGGCTATGACTAAGCCTTGTATTTCACATACAGGAAATGCATCTCCCACATCCTTGCAGCTGCCTGTGCATCTGTGCAGGACTTTACCATTACAGGCAAGCATTTCTTGCAAGAAGAACTCAGTTGAGGAACAAATAACACTGCATGCATGATGCTGGTTTTGGCATTTGGTAACCAAGGAGAATTGTTAGCACGCTGTATGTATTGCATGCTTTCAGAGTCAGATGAGATGCTTTTGTGTGCCTGATCCTTCATACAAGCAAAGCGCAGGACAGTGTAACCAGGCACTACTTTAATTCCCAGGTCCCAAATTGCATGTCTGAGCGCTTCTGGACCTTTTCCAGAATTCAAATGCAAATCTAAATTGTAGCTTTTGCTCCTAACTTCCCACCAGGCCACAGTAAAAGGATCTGAACAACGTAAAACCTTAGTACATCCAGGTATGCTTCATCTATCCTGGCACTACAGAATTAGCGCAACAGGATTCACTGTACGTCTGAGTGAGACTTCAGAAGATTTGCTCACATGTGGCACTCGAGGCTGAACTTCATCCCAGGTCTGCCCCAAACCAGGAGCCACAGGAGGGCTAAAGGACTCCCATGCTTGAACAGACCTGCATCTTGCTGGTGTCTGCCTGCTGGTGGCCTGAGGAGGACGGGATCTGAGGATGGCCACAAGCTGACGTCTGTGTCATTGTGAAGCCGAGCACAGGGCTGCGTGGCACAAAAGGCTCCAGAAGCACGGCAGCTCCTGAGTCAGATGAAACCTTCCCTGGGGACTGGGCCAACTGCCCTGCCTCCAGTAAGCTAAAGCCAGAGTGCAGCCCTGCACCTTAAGAGATTCATTGGTGAACTAAGCAGAATTCAATTTATGTTGGATCTTATTGAGTTAAAGGAATCCCAAATGACCAAATTTTTCAAACATTGGTTTTTCATCCTTAATTTTCAGACAGGTAACGAAATTAGAAGGATGATACGATATTTCAAGAGAAGCGAACCAGCAGACAGAACATACTAAGAACTTCTTTCCTCCTCTGCACTAGTGGAATTTGGCTCACTCCTGCAAATCATGCAGAGTCAATTAGATATGCAAATATGCCTACTCAAAATTTGCATTTGCATTGCCATGCTTCTATTCATAGCCATGGCAATCATGTATTCTGGTGACCACTTAGATTTTGAGTTGGCTCATTGTGCATAAAATCTCAGAAACTATCACAGAAAATGAAGCGTGCATTTTTGTGTATGTAGACATGGGCATGCAATTCCAAAAGTCTGTGTCTGTATGACCTGCGAGTGTCTGTATGTTTGACTAGCTTGTAAGACTCAGTATGTCTCTGCCATCTACATCCATGCTTACATCCATAAGCCTACAGTTTGAATTGCAGGAATATTTAGGATTTTGTGAAAGCGCAGGGAAAGCATTGCTGGTGCAATCATGTGTATCTCATTTCCAGCATGCAAAATCTTCTGTCTGCAATGGCAAACACAGTAGCTCACAGGCTGAGGCTACAAAAATCTGTTTTTCAATTCCCATTAATTATTTTGCAGCCTTTTCTTGGAGTATTTACTGTGAAGTCTAGGGACATTTGTATTTCTTATATCCATACATCCAGACACCACAAAAGATTTTTAAAAAATGCCCACAGTTTGTTACATTTCACTTTAGTCTAGAAATGCAGAGCGCTCATGTTTAGATTTTATCAAGAAAAAAGATAGCAAATGTCAAACAAAGATAGTACCTGAAAGGAAATAAAAGAAATAATTCAAAATTGTTTAAAAAGTTACAAAATATGACAGCATTAATGGCACTTAAAGCTATAAGCACTTAAAAGATTACCACCATATTTTTCTCAACTTCCTTTCCTAAATTTCTTTTTTCCTTTTTTTTCTGAGATTATGACTGCAGCTTATGTCTAAACCCAAACCCAGCAAAAGGGGCAGAGAGCCCTGAGATTCTATGGTTGCCCTGGCCCTCATTTGAATAGCGTATATGCTCTTATGTCTGTTTTTAAAAATTCAGGTTCAGCTACAGAGAACAGCAGTTTGCTGACATGCAAAAGCTATAGCTTTCCTTCTGTCTTCATAGTCTTACAGCATTAAAATTGAAGTTTTTTTTTTCAGTGTTAGAAAGTGTGAATGAGAAATTCTTTTAAAAAAAATGGTTGGCCCACTGTTTTATATACCTAGCCAAATATCATTAAATTAATGTTTCTCTTCTTTTAAACAACATAGCAGGAGATGTTGCATTTTCTTCATATGCACTTTCTTGCTGTGACTTTACATTGAATATTTCCTACATGAGAAAAAAAAAACATTTGTTTCTTTTCCTTTTTTTTTGTCACTGGTTAAGATAAATACCCACAGAGTTTTTTTCTTTTTTTTTTTTTTTTTTTAATGAAAAGAGCAATCCGACCCTTAAATATGTCTGTGTTGATTTTTCAAACCAGATGGTGGCTGTGTCCATGGACATTCTTTTGGAGTTTAGAAAGATAATGCATCTGATTCAAAAATGGAAAAAAAAAAAATCTAGCTTGGATCACGTGCCAAAACGTAAACTAAGCCTTACTGAAAGTTTCTAGTTCACTCCAATCTTTTCTCCTCTTTTTAATCACCAGGGGAAGGCTTTATGGATGCATATTCCATTACAAAGATACACTCTTTTTCATCCCTTTCAAGATCTTCTTACGTAGCTGCCCTTTGTCTAATATTATGCCATGGTAGGAGCACTCTGGTGATATTGCCATGGTTCAATCTCTTCCTTTGTGTCTTGCCCTGGTAATCTTATACAGGCTGAAATTTCCATGTGTGTAGCTTTCTGTTGCCATTCTGCAGTGCTGTGTTCCTGATTTGTTTTGGCAGAGCAAGCTTGAGTCTTTATGGCACAGTGAAATATTCTTCGATGCTATATAATTCAGACTGAATAAGGAGTCTGTATAAGGCACGTGTCTCAATATATATATGTATATAAAAACACTAACATTGTTAATTCAAGTCAAGCATCTTTTACATTTAATTTCTGTCTTCAAGTAATGCTTTGTTTTCATGTTCCCTTTCTTTGGTTTCATTGGGGATCACTCCATTTTCCAGGTTCGAGTGCTGCTGGATGCAGTTGGTCAGGACTGCAGTGCTAGAAGAGTTCTCAGAATTACACATCTTCTCTGTCTCCTCTTCCTTTTTTTCTTCATCCAAGGAGTAGTTTCGGAAGGTCTCATAAATTTTACGCACATCCTCAGGGATGGTCTTTTTGAGGTCTTTGTTTTTCCTTTTGGTCATCTTAGCAGACGATCCAAACTTGTTAATGATGTTGTCCTCGGATGCCCCCTGCCCATGCTTGTTGAGCTGATCTGACCCTTTAAGGCGCAGGTTGTTAGGCCTGTTGTTGATGCTTTCCTGAGATGAGGCCTTGAAGCGTCCTGTTTCCAAGGCAGTAAAGACAGAGCGCTTCTCTGGAGAGAGCATGTCTAAGGAGTGGGCTCGCTGGTCCAGGCCCAGGCGCCTGCGCTCCATGCTCCGGATGGTGGCTGCCCGCTGAAGTTTGTCATGGATCTCCACGCTGAGCCTCCTCCGTGTCTCTCTGAACTCAGCCGTCACGTTCGCTTTCCACTCCGCCGCATGGGCTTTTATTTCTCCAACCTTCACAACAACAAGAAAGAGAAATGAATAAAAAAAAAAAGAAAAAGCAACATGAAGTGACAGTCTTTCCTATGGAACAGCAGCACAAGCACTTTGTTCTCTGGCATAAAATCAGAGACCAGTCTCAGCTCCAGTGCATCTATCTGGACCCAAACTTCAGCAGCAAAGTGGTTATACTAGGCAAGCTCTAAATACACCACTAGTGGCTAGCTAATGGTTTATGTGGCATATAACTTGTCTGCCTGTTTCACATTTTGCCACCCCACACATTTTATAGCTGTGTTACATGATGGGAGGTGTTCATGCTAATCCCTCCTTGGTTAAGAGCAAAATTCCTGACTTATAATGTCAGCAGTAGATGGTCAGGAGTGGGCTAAATTAATCACATATAGTTATACCAATATGCTTCAGAACAGCACAACAACCAATGTAGCAATATAGTAATGTATTTTCCTGTATTACTCATGGATAGAGCTGTTCAGTCCCACTGAAGGTTCTGTTCAGTGCCACAGAGCCACAGAGCAATTAACGTTGGAAATACCTATTAGATAATTTCAAGTGGACCTCTGACTGATCCAGTCCAAGGTTCATTCTCAGGGGCAAATGTAGCTGCCTTTAATGGAGGTTTCCATTGCATAACTGTCCAAATACCACCCTCTCAAGCCAGCTGGAGGAGTTTTCAACACATATTCTGTGTGGGCACCATAAGCATGTCCAAATGTCTCACTGTTTTGTTCTGTTTTACTCCTTTGCACCTGAGAGCAGAATCATGGCTAAGAATAAAGCACCTACGTGGCTGCTGTATTGAATAAATATTTCTTCCGAAATGAGAAAAAAGAAGATAAAAGACCAAGCAATATCTCAGTCAACACAGGTCTTTTCCAAAGTTCAGTTAAAGGAGAACAGATTCAGGAGTACAATGTCTGCAGGAGCCCACCAAGGTCAATGGTTTGCTTGGGCTGCTGTAGCCAGAACTCAGTTTCTGCATTCAGTGATCCACAAGGAAGTCATCTTTGGTTCTTCAGGCCCGATGAGCAGGTGTCCACTTAGAACTGTATTACTTGTGGCTGCAGGCATCTCGCATCCACCATGAGAGATCAGATTGCCACCTGTAGGTGCCTGCTGATGATCAGCCTGACAGCCATACTCTCTGTGAAACCTCCTTTATTAATGAAGATGCACAGGGGATGCACCAGGCCTCAGGTTGTGCAGATGCCTTCACAAGTGACAAACAGCACTACCCCTCTGCCAGACTTTGTCTATGCCTGCTCTTTGGCTAACCCTGCCAGGTTAGCTTTGCTAGTAATGCAGGAGTAGATTGCCTTAAAAATTGAAATTATATTATTAACATCCTCCAGAATAGGCTTCAGCTCTAAAGTCATGGCAGTTGCCTTCTATTTTCCACCCTTATTTGAGTGAAGCATTAGCAATACTGATTTGAATCACAGAGGGCATGTTCTGAGTGAATTTAATCATGTTCTCCCTGATGCTCACTACTCAGTTTCTTCAATTTTTAATAATATGGTACTCAGTAAGGGGCCTGAATCTAAACCTTTATTCAGAACCATATTCCCTGGCATAGAGAAAGGTGGGAAAACTCTATATAAAACCCTGGTTTAAAGGCACATTCCTGTTTCATAATGAAGAGAGCCAACTAATGTCTTCAAAACCCACGCATCTCCAATTTTTAAAGAGAGAACACTGAAATTTTTATCACAATGTTGTAGCTAGTTTCAGAGTGAAGGCTGGCCTCTCTTATTCCATAATTGCAATCCTACTGATGTGTTCAGTGTATTTGGTAGTACTGATAGAGGTTAACAACCTAGGTTGCTTCAATTGCTTTTTTTTCTCCCTTTGTGAAGGAGCTAAAGATCAGAGATAACTGGATACCAAAGGCAGCCAGTGGAGTAAACCATGGGGAATATTGAGCATTGGTCATGCAGAGGAGCATCCTTCTTTAAACAAGCAGGAATCGGGCACTTAAATAACTCTTACAAAATGACAAACCACTGAGAAATTACTAGTCATACCTCTTCTTTTGTCTTCTTGGACAGGACTCTTAACCAGTCTCCAATCATACTCAGGACAGCAGCAAAATAGGCAAGGCCAACAAGGATCCAGAACCACACTAAAGGTTTATACCACTCCCGGTAATGGATGTCAGCATTTCCTCCTGAAATAAGCATATACTTATGCATAGGAATCATGAGATGCCAAAACTATGACAAAATATTTGCAATTCTGAGAAATTCCTGAAAGTATTTCTTGACTCTTGCCAACACCACTGTAGTTCTAATTATAGACAAGAGGCCTGTCAGATGGGAGGAACACAGTCTGTTCTTAATTTAAGACTCTTCAAAATTACCTATTGCTCTGCTGCTATGTGACCTGCCAGAGCATCTAGTAAACACTTTTCTTTATATTGCTCATACTCTGAAGCAAGTCCAAAATTCCTGCTTTGATAGTATTTGCAACAGCATGAACACATTTCCAAGAAAAAAGTTTAACACAGCTAATCTTCCTTATTCTGAACTGCCTGCAGCCTGGTAGTTGAGAAACTTTACAGTTCAACCCCCTCAGGTTATAGAGTTTCCAGATTTTTTTGGTTTTAGCTACAGGATTGAGAGATCTATGTGCAGGAGAAAAAAAAGTAGCTTTGTCTTCCCCTCCAAATCAGGGGAAGCCAACAGGAAGGAAGGACAGGAAGCCAACTTATCATCAGCCCTGATAATAAGGATATACTGTCTACTTGGGTATCAGTTATAGGGGTGCATTCTCTGACCAGTGACTTGAGAGGAGATATGGATCAAATGAAGCAAGAAATATCCTATATGGTCTTCATGCAAGTCTCAGGATGAGCTGGTAAAACAGGTATGTGAGATATTTGGCAAATCTAATGGACTACGAAGAGTCTAAAATAAATGCAGCAGCAGCCTGGCTGCTGCCTACCACAGAATAGAATAAACTTTTCCGAAAGAAAGCAACCACAACCTCACTTTTGAGACTCCCAGTCCTATCACAGCACTATGTGCACTGCAAGAATGAGAGCCAGTGAGAGGCAGGCACAGCCCTAGCTGAAGAGAGCCAGGTGGCAAAGAGTCTGCACAGCCCCATGGGCACAGCCATATCTCTCAATGCAGGTGAACAAACACCACCTTGGTAGTACCTGTGTAAATCTCTGCCTGAAGAGCAAGCCTACCAGGGGACTCGGGCAGATGATTGCGTATTTCCGAGACTCCAGCCTTGGTTAGAAAAGAGCTAGACACCAACCTGTACCTCTGCATGACTACAGAGATATTTTAGGATTTTCCCTCATTAAAATCACCAGACAACACAGTTCAGCGTTTCCCTCTGAGCTTTTTGCAATCTGAGATATTCCCATGACTCTTCAATTTTATCCAGACTCAGTATGAGTGTATGTACGGTGTTCGAACATCCCCATGGAAGGTCAGACATTTGAGAAATGGCAGAGACCCAAATATTGGTTTTGATGTTAATCTCTCCCCATAGACTGCATGAATCACTCTCTTTTTTCCAGTGTTTAAGAGTGTGAAACAATGGAAGGTGGGGGCTACTGTTGCTATGGTACAACGAGCCTCTTCTGATCATACATGTCCCTGAGGAAGCTTGCTATGAAACAGATTGTCTAGGTCTACCTTACAGGGTAATCAGGCGACTGAGAAAGTATGAGACCACTTTTTTCAGCCTATCAGATATTCTGTTTTTTCAGGCTCCATCCACAATTGTATCTCCAACAGTAGTACAAAAACTTTCCCAGTCTGCCAAGAGCTGGGACACGTTCTAGGTGGAATAAATCAGCCCAGCTCCGTTGATGCTGTTTTACCCAATATGATGTAGTATTTTTGATTTGATTTTGAAGGGACAGAGATACTGAGAGATTAAAGTGGCAGAAAATAAAAGTGACAGAAAATCTGTCTCAAAACCAGCAATAAAACCCAAATCTCCTGGTGATCACCTGCCTTAAACTCTTATCATGAGATAGCCTCTGAAGTTTTCTCATGCAGGATCCTCCATTTGATTTTTGAAAAATCCTGGTTGTTAGTAGCCACCCAGCTGTGGATTATATTCTCCTAATCGTGTTGGATATAGAAGTATTTAATTTAATATTCACAGCTTTTTTACTATTATATTATTAAAGAAAACAATACCGAAGTGTGATATGCTTAAGAAAAATAATGTGAATTATATTTATTTCACACTGTGATACCACAAAGACAGAATATCAGTGAGCTTCTCTTCACATTTAAGTGGTTAAAATGAACCAAGCTCATACAATCACTTCTGTATGTGAATGCTCGTAAAACACTTCTTTATATCTAGTGCTCTCTTTATTCAGTGCCTTTTTTTCCTCAATAATTTGTCTTCTATACCACTATGTCATAAAAAAGGAGGATTAGAGTCTTCTCTACAAAAAGACTTGTCTGCAGCTCTTCAGCAAAGAAAACTTTATATATCCCTGTAGTTTCATTTGATGTTTTTAACTCATTCATGTTTCACTGATTTATAGGAAGTAACAAAACAGTAGCATAATATGGCCGTTTGTAACACAGGCATCTTAATGCCTTTAATTAGGATCACTAACAGGAATGAGAATTAGATGTCATGCACTAATGGGAAAAAAAATTCCACTTATTTCAACCACCTTTTCGTTAGCAAAGCAGTTGTGTGAAAAAAAAAAACATCTCTCCAGCCAACAATCTTGACTCCCTCTTTGGAAATTGATAAGGATGGATATTTATAGTTCCTGCTAGTACTGTATTAATCTTGGAGAGTATCCTTCTAGCACTGAGATGCATACCCCGTTAGTTCTTCTCTTCCTACATGAGTTTTCCTTAACAGGGCAACTGCAATGTCAAAATTTCTGCCACGGTTTGAGAAAAAAATGCAGTTTCTGAAATGCTGCAGCTCCTGTAGTAGCAGCCCACTACTGCATCCGACCAGAGATTTCTCCAGCCCTATGGCTCAGCCCTACTTTGTAAAAGCTTCATCCATTCATCATTTTGGCTACTTGCTTCTGCAATCAGCTTCAGATTGAGCCTTGAATTCAATGGGAAAGTCATTTGACTTGTGCATAATTCATTGCACATAAAGGGTAATCAGGACTTCCCAGGCTTCCGTTATCTACACTGCTGAAAGCTTGCAACCTGCAGATGGCAAGGCACATGGATCTTAAATCAACCTGGTGTCCTATTGCACAGTAACCCCAACAGAAACACCTGGCATCATTTCACTGGAATATAATACATTGTGAAAAGCCTCCTCTCTACACCAGAAAACAAATCCTAAGAGCCAAGGCCCTTGTGCACAGACCTAGGCTCGAAGCTGCTTACCTGCTACAAAGTCACCGAAGCCAACAGTAGTCAGAGTGACAACCACAAAGTAGATGGACTCCAAGGCTGTCCATCCCTCGATGTGTTTGAAGATAACTGCAGGAATGGTCACAAAGACAATGCAGCCTGCCAGGATGAAGAGGATGGTAGAGATCACACGAATCTTTGTTTGACTCACTTGCTTTTTCTAGAAAAAGGAAATAACAAAAAAAAAATATTTTTTAGTGGATTTCTGGGACTGTATACCTTGTGAATGGCCAACTGACTGTGCTGGTGTCACCTGGTATGTCTCTTTCTGCCTTTTGTAAGCTTATTAGGTGGAATACAGCCCTCCCTCCCCAGAGCCCTGCCCAGGTAATACTGAATCTCTATGTCTGGCCCCAGAAAATTGTGATTCCCATTTTCCATGCATTAGACAGCCACTAACCTACCAGAAACACAGCCTGGAAAAACAGTCCTGAGCTTCAGAAAGGCTACAGTACACTCCAGTTCAGGTTCAATGTGTAAGAAAAAGTGCATATTCACACCTCCATACATGTATATGTACACCCACATTGCCTCACCAGCACCAAGCATTCAACAAGCAAGTCCAAGACTAGAAACCTGAAATTTTATGTAGAAATAATTCATGCTTTGCGTTTTCTAGACTCAGGATTTCCAGCTTTCATTCACAAATATGAAGGTTAAATATCCTTTTCAAAAATAGATAGCTATATTACCGGTTTACTCCAGAAATAAAGAATTTATGTCAAATACCAAACAACCTGAGATAAAATTACCTACGTAAATCCACACTGGAAAGCCTTTGAACAAAGAGTACGTGCGTAACTGGCTGCTATAAACTGAATACAAATATGAGCAGTGTAATTGCAACATTTTACACTCCTAGACCATATAAACTCTCAATTTATTTAATATAAACTTAGTAATATTGATGCATGCCTGGATTAACACAACTGACCCTGACAGATTTATTTCAGATTTTCTCTACTGTAAATAAATTCAAAATTCAACAGAGTTTCACGAGAAACCTGGAAATTACTAGAAATCTTACTGTGGATTAATCACAGTGACAATGTAAATTCTGTATTTATCCCGGAAAAGGAATGTGGAGGTCACTGTAAGTCACATACTTCCAAATTAGTTTTCCAAATCAAGCATCTCCCTTAACCAGAAATGAGATCTCATTTCAGATTAGGACATTGCTTAGACAGGAAATAAGGTCTCAGAAGTTATCTTTATAATATACAGAAGGGATATTGCCTGAATGGTTAATTTCTAACCAGCTTATGAGCAGTACTACTGCTTCCACTAAAGCATGAACATTTCTTTTAGAGGTGCAATGTCAGACCCTCATTAGGCATTCATCTGATCTGGGATGCTCTGCATTTAGAACCCAGGTAGCAGCTTAAATATGCTATGTTTCATAAATACTTTTAGTTCTGAAAGTGTTTGAGATGATCCCTACACTTAATTTTTTTCTTTTTGTGTGTGCGCATTGTTTTCTGTGTCTGGCTGAACAGAAATAGTTAAATAGGATTAGTAATATAATACCGTAAATAAGATTAATCAAATACAAGACATGGAAAAAACTGCCACTGAAGTACTGAGAAAAACAACACAAGGATACAAAATCTGACCTGAATTCTTATTTCCTCTTTTTCTGGAGATTCGTTCTGAGCAATTTGCTAAAATACTAAAGGATGATCTAGCTTCTTTAAGAGGTATGGACACATATTCACAATGGCAGGATTTCAGACTTACTGTATGCGTGGTGAAGGGAAAGCAACTGATCACATGGATGTTTTACGTGGTGTCTTAGATTGGCACACTTGCTTTTTATCGTGGAGGATGAGGATTTAACTAAGTTGTTGTTTATTTACTAGTTTGGCCAAGGTGACTTGTTCACTTCTACTAAACGCTTCAGTTTCCTGATATGTAAAAATTAAATGGCAGACACCTTGCTACAGTGGAAGTTAGGAGGCACGTGCAGTGCTGTATAGTACTGGGAATCCTTGGACAAAAAGTACTTCGGAGGTGCCAAGCATTACTAGTAAAGCAAAGTTATGCACAGTAATCCTTCCTCCAGTCCCCATATAGCAACATTAAAATGCATTTCAATATGTGTCAGGATTGTCTTGTCTCATGGTAAAAACAGGAGTGGAAAGAATAGCCTGCAAATCAGTACCAAATATTCAGGACATCACTTGTTCATGAGTGATAAATTCAGCTGAAGGTGGTTTTTTTTAAAGCAAAAATGGTAGCAATGTTAGTGAGAGGATCTGCAGAAAGGCCTGACTCATGGTTACTGTACACCTCAGTCACTCGCACAAAAGTGGAGCAGCTGAGGGTCTATTTTTTTCTAACTCTTCCACTGGTACAAATGAAGTCAGAAGGCAATGGTGAATCAGGCACAGCATTTTTAGAGCTACTGACAAGCGTACAAAAGCAAGAGTCAGAAGTAGAATTACTTAATGGACAACACCACATGAAATTCAGGATACAAGTGAAAAGAAGGGTCTTTTTACAGTTAGACGTGCATTCAGAGGACATTCACAGTAGAGTATAACTGCTATAGATCCAAAAAATGCTAAGGCATAAATGTCATTATTCATGGAATATGTACATCGTAGTAATCACACATTACAAAAAGGTTGGTTTGCATGGGTTTTTTTGCAGATTAAGTTGGCCTTGCTATTTTACTACAAAGAACATAATTTTATGCTGCCCAGTTTCTCAGGAATAAGGAAACGCAGCCTTTACATTCCAGTTTTGGCATAGTTTTGTCAAGACGAGACTAGATTAGCCTAAGCCACTGCAGTATTACACTGTACCAACTTATTATTAAAAGAAATAAATATATATGTAACTCTCTCTCTATATATATATATAAACCACTAAAGATTGAGAAATCTGAAAAGGTTCGTACAAACTTCTATTTTAAATAGTATTTGCCATCTGGAGCCAAACACTGGCAAATAGCTGAGCAACTCCAGCCAGTCTAACACATCCTCCGAGCCCATTTTGTGGCATAAATACAGAATTTTCTATAGATGTCAAAATGAAACAGTAAGAGAGGCCTTTCTCCAGGAAAAGTAGTTCATCTCATAGCGGTTTAAGTAAAATGAAAACACTTCTAAAAGAGATGTTTTCTACTTTTTTTTTTTTTTAGTTTTGTTTTACCAACAAGTCCTCTCCACTTCAATGAAGCAGATAATTTGTAAGACATTCATCAAATATAAATAAATTAGTGCCTGCTAATGAGAGAGACTTCAATTTAAATCCACCTAGAGCTAATTTGGAAAAGATTAAAGGAGGGATCTAAGAAGAAAAAAACAGAGAGTTTTCTGTGATATAACCACCTATGAGGGGTCATTTCCATTCCATCATCATACTAATGAGGGTGCTGATTTTACTCTTAAGGTGGCTAAGTGCTAACCAGGCAACATCACTGACATCATCTTGCTCATATTAATTCAAACAACCTACTGTCAACCTGTTCTAGTGCCAAGAGGGGTGAGGACAGACATTCTCATGAAAATACCCTCATCAGTGTAATTTAGTTCTTATGCATCTTTTCCATCAACAATTGTGACCTTGCTTTTTCCTTATTTTCTGTTACATACATCTTATCGGTTTTGGTCTTACCCAATAATTTCAGGAGTTAAAAGAACTCCCTTTTTTTTTTTTCCTTTTCTCTCTCTCTGGTCCTACAGATCAAAGCTGATGATCTGGATTCCTTTACAGCTCCTGCCCTTTTCAGGTGAATTAACTCAGGCACAATTTTTCTGACCTGACTGTTGACAACAAAAGGACCAAACAAGGTTCTTAAGGTCCCAAGCTGAGACCACAGGGACGATACATATTCCTTTGAAAAGGGAGTAGGAGACATTAAGTATGGCATCAAAAGATGCTACAGCCATTTATCAGATTAGACTAAATGCTAAATATATGGAACATATATATTTGCATGAACAGCATATTTCAAATATGCTGATTCCAAGATTTTGTAGTGTCACCTCCCATTTCACAGAAACTCCCCCAATATACAGTACTATTCAACCAAAAATAGCACTGGAATATTTGCTGCTTCACAGTGAGCTCAGATGGTTCCTCCATCTTCCAAACATTTTCTTTTCTGAATTCCTGACAAATACCCCCAAAACTCCAAGCAAGTTGTTTACCTTTTTGGCTAGATGACCAATGTCATATTTTTAGTGCTAGTATGATGTGCCTGCATGGAACATGCCATCCTCATCTCTCCACAAGGATCTGCATTTTGGAGCACTCCTCCAAAGAAAACACATTTCTTTAACATTTCTTTTGTCCCCTTCACCTGCTGTTAACTTTATGCCTTCTTCCATGCTGCCAACTATTCTTGGAACAGATTGTCTCTGCCTGTGCACTAATTCAATAGCTTGTCTCTAAATCACTTTCTCCAGATCAACATATTTTAACAAGAGAAAAGCCAGTCTTTGTACTCCAAGCATAAAACAGCATATCACATATATCAGTTCTATCTTTTTCTCTGCCACAAGCATTTGTCCTTAGTCAAAACATTTTTGCTAGGTTACTGTAGACAGTGCAGATAGATAGTCATAGGTTCACACTGCTTGCCTTTCAGCTCAGTCAAATGCAAGCCAGCCCTGGTCCAGAGCCTGGCACATACCTCAGTAAGGTGCGATGCCCATCTCCACAGGCTGTATGGAAAGACTGGCACAGCACTGGGCTCAAAGAGCTCCCTGGTGATCAGCGGTATGGTCGCATCAACCTCACTGCTGCCTATACCTGTCACTGTGGATTTCTTTCTAACTTGTCCTAGCTCCTTCACATTCAAAATGAGACTGAAATGAAATGTATTTTAAATATCACTGGTTTAGAGATAACATCTAAGAACAATATAACAATCTTTTGTTCTTCTGTGTTCTCTGAACACAGCTGGTTCCAGCCGGCTCCAACGGACCCACCGCAGGACACTGCTGAGCCCTGCAGAGAAGATGGTGTCACCTCTGGGAAAGTGTATTTAAGAAAGGGCAGAAATGCTGTACAGGCAGAGCAGGAGGGAATAGAGGAGGGAATGCGGGAATAACAAGGTTAGGGGAATGGGAGGTGCTCCATGGCAGAGCAGGTTCTTCCCTGGAGGGACTGCAGCCCATGGAGGACCAGTGAAGGACCAGAGGAAAAGGGTTGAGAAAGAAGGAGCGGCAGAGAGAAACCACAGTGTCCTGACCCCAACCCCCATGCCACTCGCTGCTGCACTGGTGATAATACGGGCGGAGGAGAGGTGTCTGGAGTGAAGTGAGCCTGGGAGTGAAGCTGAGGCTGGAAAAGGAGGAGGAAGGCATTTTGAATATTTGTCTTTTTTTGTTTCCAAACACCCAACTCAGTAATTAAATATTTATGCTAATTGGCAATAAATTAAGTTAAATTCCACAAGTCAAGTATGTTTTGCCCGTGACAGTACTTGGTAAGTGATTTTGCTGTCTTTATTTTGACACATGAGTTTTCTCACTCTTGTTCTTCCTATTTTCTCCCCATCCCACTGTGGGGAGGGGAGTGAGCAAGTGGCTGTGTGAGTGCTTGCTGCCAGTCAGGGCCTACTTACCACATCAATGAAGAAGGCAATACCCCTTGAAAGCATAGCAGCAGAATTCTAAATAATATATTTTAAAATATATACGACATTTCAGACACCTCCATGGGTTAAGAACAGTGGTTTGAGCCATTCCACTAGAGATGGGCTTCCCCTACTGTCTAACCAGCTCTCTTCGTGCTTCAGTGCTATTTTAATTCTCATGTTTTATAAAGAATGCTGCTATTGCTGCACAAGAAGATGCAAAATCCATCCCCTATGTCTTAACCGTAGCAAGTACCATAGGGGAGACAGATATAAAAAGCCGTAAGCACTCATACTTGTTACTAAGCTTGGGAGAGACAATCCTGAACACATAGAGGGCAGGGGTCAGAGTAAAGAAGGATTTTTTTTACCTTGCTGTTTTTCCCCTTAAAGCCACACTTCTGCGGGGTGTTTGTCTAGACCCAGATGGAATATGCAGCAAGCTTTTCACAGAGCAGCAGCTTTCTCTAATGTTATTTTTGTAAATCTCTAGGCATGGATCTTGCTGCAGTCATAATGTGAGTACTGATACTGTGTTATGAAAATAGAGAAACGCTCAGAAAATTTCTAGGCTTGATATACCCCTTTCCAGTCTTCCTCCTCTCTCTAGATAGCACACATAGGGCTTTCTGATATGCACCAACTAATTTTTGCACGTTGCTTATTATGCTATTGAAGAAACAAAAATAACAATAATGAGCCCAAACCTCTGTTCTAGCTGAGCTGTATTCAGCCCAAGAAAAAATAAATGTTGCATAAGAGGGCCCCATGTGTATATATATGCTTTTCTCAGACACTGGAGCAGACAAAGGACAACAGAGGTTCATGGCACAGTTTAAGCAATTTCAAAGGATGCTCGCAGAGGCCAAATTTGGAATGTATTCTTCCTTCCTTCCTTCCTTCAACTCCTTCAATACCTATATATCCCTCTCCCAGGGAGTGCAAGAATGGGTTAATAATGGTTGTTCCACATCACTTCCTTGTACCTGAATGGATTTTACTTTGCTATTGCTGGCAACCCTGATTTTGATCAGTGTTGAGTCAATGCTTTCATCTTGTTCATCAGTGCAATTCAGGGGAAAAAATAAAATGCAGTTATGATGGTGCAAAGAAAAGCGCCACATAGCAGGAAGACTAGATTTATGAGTATATGTTCAGCATCTAATTAAGAAATGCATTGAGACAGAGAAAGACAATTAGTGTAGCTAGATCAATGAGAGATCTAGTCATCTATTGCATGACATGGCCACTTTCAAAGACTTAGAAAGAAAAAGAAAATTGAACTCTATGTTAGAAATATCTCCTCTTAGCAGGGTGGAGAAATTCAATATTCCTTTTTTTAGCTCTATTTGGGCTTTCATTTTTTGTTCTGTTATTTTTTTGTTTTGTTTTCTTCCTCTGCAGTGGAATAAAGCATCCAGATTCCTTCATACTGTTGAGTTTTCAGAACATTTCCCTAGTGATTAGGAATGTAACATCAGCATTTGTAAGGCTAGAGTGGATACTTTGTTGGAATAGATACTGAAAGGTTAAACAGTGACCTTTTAGAACAGGGAGTAGATCTTCGGGCTAGACTTCTATCTGTTTCTAGACTGCAGTTTTCAGTTTCTGCTTAGTTTGGAATAACTGGCTAAGCAGCCTTCCCTTACCCTTCTCGGGTACAATAGCATACACCATTCTCTGCAAGAAATTCTTGCAGAAGCCTCCAAAGCATATTTTGTATTTACCATGATATTTCTTATAGATATTAACACTGTAAAGACTGCAATATTGCAGTCTTTCTAGAGAAAAACATTATTTGTGACTAGCCCAGTAACCAAAGAGCGTTCTCTCAGGTAACTAGACCACAGGGAGTGAATTTTACTCTAGGTGGGATACAAATCCCAGAAGAGTGGAAGGAAAGTAAAAGGAGGAAGACAGAGTAGCTTCCCCCGGGCAAAAATGTGGAAAGAGTGGAAAATGTCTCACCCCTAGAAGTGTCCCTCCATGCCACAGCTCTCCCCCTGGTCCTCCCAGCCTTCTCCAACATTTTGCAGGAGCTGTGACTGCTTACCTGCAAACGTAAAAGGAGGGCAGGGAGCACCTTCAAAAGGAAAGCTCTGGCATACGGTGAAGGGTGCATCAAATACTTTGTCCCATGGCTCAAAACAGTTCTTACTGCCACAATGACATGTGTACATGCCGAGGGAAAATATGAACATGTAAATTACATTAGAGTGATTAATACGATAGCTTGACAGTCTGAAAGGTGAAGGTTGAATATGTAAAGCAACATAACACTAAATTCGCCACCTCCATCCAGACTGTTCGTAACGTTGAAGTAGTATCTCTTAAGTGAAAAAGTAGCACAGTCCTCATGCCTGGGACAAGGCACCATGTACAGATATCCTCATGAAGTAATTTCTATCTATTGCCTTTCAAGATCCATCACCACCCTCACAGTCTCTGATGCTTCCCCCAAGGTTGCCCGCGGGAGTTTTGGAGGATATTCTGAAGAACGCTAACTAGAATGGCTCTATGTATTTTTGGGGAGAGAGGGGGGATCAACAATCATTGTATTATGAGTGATTTTGTGTTGCAGTTGCTGTCTTGCTTTTCCTTTACTCCCTATATTGCAAACTTAAACAATCTTGAGGTTAGGATTTTCTTTGAGATGTAAATCAGGTTTTCAGAGATGGCAACGCCTGCATCAAAACCCTGGCACATAGGATTTGGTATTTCAGCACTGCACTGTCAGGAACACAGAGAACTTTCCACAGCAATATGACCAAAACTTAAGGCAAAAACAAAAGGAGGGTATTCACTATTAGTGCTTAGGAAAGAGTTTAACTTTCAAGTTGATGGTTGAAAAGTTCACATGTTCTTTGGCATTAATCAGCAGCTTCCACTAAAGTATCTTATTTTTTAAGCTTCACACAGAGTACCTAAGAAACCCTAGTGCTCAGTAAATTCTTAATCATACTTTCAGCTCCTGTTTGTCTTGTGTTTCATGAGAGACAATTGCTTGAGACTCACGGGGTTTATTTCCAGTACACTTTACTGCAATTAAATGTTATGTGACTAATACCAATTTTAGCAGGAGGCAGGCAGGTATTGTTTTAGCCTTTAGAATAGTGGTTCCTGAACATTCCAAACCATGAAGAAGGACCGTTTAACTCAATTCCTTAATAAGAAAATTGGGATTCAGGTTCTGCATGGAAATGCAACTCCTTGCCATTGCTTATACTGAGATAATTCTGAATAACCTGGTTTCAAACCAAATGAGAGGTGGCAAAGATTGGGCTTTAATATAGAGAAAGAAATAGTAGTCATGTTTTTTCACCACAGAAAACAGAAAAGAAACAGCGGGCACAAAAGCTGGCAAAAGGACAGACATCATATGTCAGAGAGAATCCCTGATGTACATAAAAAATAGCCAGAGTACATTCAAATTAACAGTGGAAGAAAACCCCTTCCTGAAAACTTATTTCATCATTATTGTTTTTATGTTCTTCTTTAAGGGTGACAAATCATCATCCATGGATTGATCCATCATCCATAGAAGGCTTTGGAAACTCTTCTACTCAGTGTCAATTGCCAAATACTCTCTTACCTTGCACTTAAATCAGTTTTTTAGCCACTAATTGCCTACCACACCTGTCCTTGGTTTGTTAATTAATTCTGTGTTTATTAATTAATTCAAACAAGTACTAAAATATTAGGCACCCTACAAAAAAAAGCTAAAGTAGATGAAGAAAAACCCTGAAGATAACAGAGGATCTTGGGTTCACATACTACAATAGCTTCAGTCTATCCAGTCAGAAAGCAATGTAATGAAAATTGCTTCCCAAATGAAAAATGAACTATTACAATTCACTTTAATACAGATAGATACATGAACAGTGATAAATAAAACCTTTGTATTAATCATGGATTCTGACTAGTTTTTATACAATATTCTGTTTTCAAGAGCTGTAGAATATTATGAGCACTGCAGTTCAGTGACAGGAGTATGACCCCAGTAAGAAGAATTATGGAAGGTTTGAGCCTCTAATAATTTTAAATAATGAAAAGAAAAATAATGAAAAGATATTAAAAGGTCTCACATAAGCAGGCAAAACAGTACAAGATTTCCTCTGAAGTGCCCTGTAGTCAACAGCTACACTGTGCAGTGCCCAACACTCACAGAAAGAGGTGTTACAGTAATACCAGTGATGATTACTTTGGGGGATGGACTTCAATGCATATTGGGTTTCAGTTTTGGTACATTGGAGCTGACTTGAGATTTCCAGATAACACTATACTCTGGATTTAAGCTAGTTTTAAAGTCTGGCTTTCGAATAGTCTTTCCTCCTCTGTTTATACTATCATATTTTTAGCAAGATTGATTTGATTCTAAATTGGAGCAATTATTATCTCTTCCTGGTGTTGACATGTTCTCCCTTCTTAGAGCTGCTGCCTTCTCTTTCTAGCAACCCCAGGAACACACTTTCAACTACCACCAGTTCAACATCTCCTGGGGCTCTCTTTAGAGGTAGACTCACTTCAAGACCTTCATGATCCTTTCTTTGAAGTTGCCTCAGGCTGATGCTATACTTCTTGCAAGCCCTTACAGGCCTAACAGACATTGTTGATAAAACCAAAATGTTTAAAAGATCTTTCAGAGATATCAAGATCTGAATTTAACTGTTCAGGTTAGTATTAACCCTTAAATTATATGCCAATTTGCAAGAGGTTATTGACTTGCAGGATTAAAGAAAGATGTGCTCCACAGCCAGCCCACATAAGCTTTAGACTCTAAACTTATACTCAGCAACAAAGACCAGTGGATAAGAACAAGTCAGCAAAAGGTTTGCTGCACTTAAGTTACTTTCCCTGAAGCAGATTAGCTGTAAGCATCACTAACTGAATTAAATACCCAGTTAGAGGAAATAAAATGCCAAAAGCTGGGATCCATTGATTTCATCATTAATTTTTAGTACTAGCATACTATCTCAGCATTGGGCAGAAAAAGATACTTTCCTGCAGCTCAAATATAATGGAAGGGGAAAGTGATCCAAAGAGTAAACCCAAGATATTCAAGACCACACCACAAGCCAGTGCTTGAACCCAAAATAGAATTCAGAGGCAAATTTGGCTCTGGTGGATGAAGAGTCACTGCATGTAATGAAGTCACAGCCCACACCATTAGTTGTTTAGTTCACCCATAGGATTATCATTTGCCTGTATCTTCTATTGGCACTGGAGCATGAGGACTACTAAAGCAGGTGATGATCAAAAGCAAAAATAAAACTTCCTGCTATCTTTCCATCACCGTAATTAAAGCACCGATTAGAAACATAAAAAAAGATGGGGCCTCCACTATCTCAAGGAGAAAAGTATTTCAGAGACAGGCATTGTAAATTTACCACTCCTGCCTTTCATCCTCCAGTTCAACTTTGTAATAATCTACAGTCACACTTCTGCCGTTGCTAGACATACTACAGTGAAGTGTCCAGATGGCCCTGGGTCTGGACTGCTTTACATCCAAGAAAAGCAATTAGAACAACTCTTGCTAAGAAGGTCATTGAAGTAGTCCAGGCAGGAAGGAGCAGAGAGAGGAATGCATTCATACAGTACAGAGACTAACAGTCCTCTTTGTAACAGATGTGTTACTGATGAACTAGAGGAGAATGCACCCAGAGTTTTCCAACCTGGAGCACACATCTTGACAATGAAGTCCTGGATTTCAGGAGTGCTCATGCATTTTGACTTAAACAGTTGTCAGACAATATTTTTTGAAAGGATTGAAACACGCTTCCTCACCGTGCCCTTTTGTTTTCTGCATAGTGAAACTCCTTTTCAAGAGGATGGAGGGAGGAGTTGTCGTGGTTTAACCCCACGCAGCC
>NW_009228866.1:20167-22337 GCF_000690835.1 Fulmarus glacialis | reverse complement strand
AGCGCTGCCCGCCGCTGCCAAGCGCCCCGCGGCACAGCTGCCGCTCCACGGCTGGACCGACGTGTGCTCGGGGCAGACGAGCGAGCGGGCCTGGGGCACAGAGAGAGCGGCCAAGTGAGACCTCAGCTCAGACTTTCGCAGGGTTTCGGAGGGATTAGCCCGAATGGCAGCGTTTTTTAAGCCGTTTCAGTCTTTCATTATGTGCATCGCAGCGCAGCTGCTCACGGAGTTTCAGAGGGTGCGCAAAGCTCAGCTCCGACTCCTGAGGCTGGAAGAAAATTACAAAGCACCTTCTTCCGTAGCTGTGTGGACAGTTTCCCTCACTGAATTCACACCGAGCAAATTACAGCGTCTTATCTGAGGCATCCCCTATAGCTCAGAGCCAGCTAACTGCTGCAGCCTCCCTAAAACCACCAAGGTAGCAGCAGAACCAGCCTGTGGTTTGCTACCGTAACACACGTGGCCCCGTTTTGGCCAAGGGAGAAGTAACGCTCACGCGGGACGGGGAGGCCCCTTCACTCGGGCAGCCTGCACGCAGCGCTGGGCCAGGCGTGCGAGGAAGGACAGGCTGCTTTAAGACCTTCCTCCACCACTGAGGCAGCTGGGGCTGGACCGAAGCCCGGGTATAAACTAAAGCAGCTTCACAACTGCTCTAATTTATGTCCGATTGCCAGCGGCCCCAGGGCATTTCTGTCAGCCGCAGCTCAACCAGCTGTAACAGCATCCTGGTTTCAGCTTCTCCTCCCGGCGCTCACTGCTTTTACCGGTGGCTGAGCGGGATCTGGGTGCAAGCGGCACCGGCACGGGTCCCTCTCAGCAGACAGCTCTTCAGGGCATCAGTGCTGCTCACCCCAGTATCTTCTGGCCAGGTTATAGCCTGTGTTTCCACCCCCCTGGATGAAAAGCGCTTCCTACTCATACGGTACATGTGACGGTGCTTCGCTATCTATATCTATACATATGACGTAAGCAGCAAACTCCTCTGCAAACCGCCCACAAATCACCCTGGAGTCAAAAAGCCCAATCACAAAGACTACAAAGAAAAATGAAAAGCGCCGTCTGAAACTCAGAAATAGACGATGTACAGTAATTTTTCCCGTCTCTCTGCCTTTGCTGGAATTAATCAACAATCTCTGCCTGCAATTTCTGGGAGTAATTTATTTCAAGAAATGCAAAGCAAGAGCGTTTAGGATAAATATTTAAATTTCCTCTTCCAGCCCATCCTATTCTCAATCATTGTTTGTGTTCAATTCAGTCAGCTATGCATAAGCTGATGCTCATTCTCCTTGCTCTGGATATTTACATATTTTTTTCTGTACTGAATCTCTGATCCCTAAGTCTTTCTTGGGTGGGGAAAGAATTATGTCAGTAAAATCCCCTTGGGGACTGAATTCTGGATGAGAGTACACAGGGTCACCTAGGGCATGGAGAAACGCTTACAGAGGAGGATGGTGCTCCCATATGGATGTCAGTACCTGCCCTTTTTTCACTTACTCCCCCTCTCCCTAGGATGGTGAAAGTAGTAGTATTGAGGAGAAGGGAACAGTATGAGCAAAAATGCAAAAAGCTTGGTTCTGGAAGATGTTTGTGTGCCAAGTTGTACGATGCACATAAAAAACGAGACTGGAGTTAGTTGTAGAAAAAAAAAAAAAAGCAAAACCTTTACTGTTGTGGGAACTATTTAAAAATGTTTTGTTGGTGGTTTTTTTATAGGAAAATTACTTAACCTGAGCTGTGGGAATAATCAAACAAAAGAGCATAAACTTCAAAGGCAGTGCTTCACATCTTTCAAATTGAGAAGTTTGAAAAGAGGAAGAAATGAGAGTAAACGATTAATTCTGACCTGTGATTGTTCATGCATGTGTAGGACGTGGGTTTCCCCCGGCTTCCTGTAGCCAAACATCTATAAACACGGTCTGGACGGACCCTGGCTGACCCCCCGCCTAACCTGTGCCGCCCCACCAAAGCTGCGCTTCCCCCTTCGGCGAGCTCTAATTAGCTTGTGCCAACAGAGGTTTGAGCCAGAGCGGGATGGGGGAAAGTAATACATAAACTTTAAGGATGGCTCATCCACCACGTGCAATTTGTATTTTACACCTCATGAATTTTAACAGCTAAAGTTATAACTTCTCCGTTAACCCCCTGTGCGCCGGCACGTCTGCCTCGGCGG
>NW_009228866.1:15056-20025 GCF_000690835.1 Fulmarus glacialis | reverse complement strand
GCAGGAATTCCGGGTTTTTTTTCTCCTAAAAGAGCTCAGCCACTTGTTCAAGCTCTTCCTTTCACGCACATTCAGGCTGAGTATTAGAGTAGCAAATGCCCTCCAGATACCGCTAAGCGGCCGCTTAAAAACAAAATAACAAACATAAAAACGCAGATGACTGCAGCACGGAGTTAAAAATCGCTGCACTGCTGGCAGGCTTTGCACATAGCCCTAGCTGGACGGCTACACGCTTGATCTTCTGCGACTGTCATTTACACTGTCATTAACAATTGTTGTTGTGACTCTAAAACAACACCTTGAAATGCTTGGTGGAATCAGAGAGAAGTTGGTTTTTTATAACATGAAAACTGCACACAGAGGTGAGAGCTGGGACCTCTGCTCCCCAATGGTGTTTCATTACGGGCACTGAGACTATTCAACCAATTTCCTAGCGCTCGGGTGTGAGGTGTTTCTTGGATTTCCCCAGCCGAACGAACCATCTCAAGAAGCCTGCAATTCATTAAGCAAGTTATCAGGCAACAGCCTCCCCTGCTCTCTCTTTGCCGTGCCTGCGATCCCTAACTTGCAGCTTGGGTTTTTTCCAATTTGGTACCGCAGGAGCCAGATTCAAAGTCTCCTTATTTGGGGTCACGGTGCCCCGGCGCCTCATGTAGCTGAGTGCGAGTCGCTGTGCGAGCGGGGGCCGCCCGTGCTGCCCGCAGCCCTGCGCGTTCAGCCTCTGCTACCCAGCGCTCTGCAGCCGCCGGGGACGGCTATAAACGAATCAAGTCACGTAGCAGCGTAGCCGCGGCGGCCCAGAGCTCTGCCGGGGCTGTGTCCCGTGCGCCGTGGCGGGGTTATCGGCCAAGCCGGCAGCCGGGAGCAGTGGGAGCTGCCTGGTGTAGAGGTACCCCGTGGTCAGCCAGCCTGATGTGTGCTGTCAGACCTAAGTAAGGTGTCAGCCCCTTAGCTAGCACACGCTAGCTAACGTTTTAAAGCGAGACAATGCTTTAAGACAACATCTTAAAGTGTCTTAAAGGCAAGACAATATGTCCCTCAATGCAACCTAAACCAGCCAAATCTGGCTTAGGCTTGCACATCAACACCCCCTTTCAGAGGGCGGCAGCAAGGATGCCTTCCCAACAGTCCTCCTCTATGTCCTGGTTGCCACAGAGCCGTGCTGGACTGTTTTTTAATTTTCAGTCTGTACTTCTTCACAGCTTTTCTGGTGAAGGGGCAGAGCCTGAAAACTGCCGCTGAGGACTTGCTTTCCTCTGCTGTGCTGTGAGGGACCCTCAGGAGCCGTCGGCGGGCCAGGGATTCAGAGCCACTGTCTGTAGACTGAGGAGGCACAAGCTACCCGATTCAACCTGATTCAACCTGATTGAGAGGAAGCAGTACACTGGGCCAGTTTTTATCATCTCTCATCGAACTCAGAGTCACCTCTGAACTGGGCCCCACACTGCTGTCCTGGAGCCGTGACAAGTCCCTTGCCGATTTTGCAGGAGGCTGTGCTGGCTGCTCGTACATCCAGCTGCCGCCTGCTCCCGCCTCCCTGAGCGAGAAGCAGGAAAAACTGGCCCGTGCTGAGGTCTGTGTGGCTGCAGCTGGACCACTACTGATGCCAGAGCCTGCGGGGCCACCGCCGAGGCACGGCACCCTCCCGGGAGCATCCCTCCCAGGGAAAGATATGGTCTTTTGGGAGGGCTGCAGTCAGGCAGGGACGGGCTCCCCCTCCGGCTCCCCTTTTACCCTTCCTCAGAGGGGTAGGGGATGACAAACGGGGCTGCGGATGCTCACCGGTGCCGGGCTGCGCTGAGCACTTAGGCTGGTGCTCGGTAGTGCGGCAAGGCCTTTTCTTCCAGGGAGGCCTTTGCATTTGCAATTTGAATTTAATCCCGTGAGCTAAAGATAGCTCCGGCTCGCCTATTGTTCCTCCAGCTGGCAACAGCTTTATTTCTTTGATGCTTTCAGTTCTCAGTCGTTTCCAAGGAACTGGCAGAGACACTTTTAATACAGAGCCTGTCCCAGCACTGTAGCACACTGGTCACCACGTCCCACCCTCCTGGCCCTCCCTTAGGTGCTCTGCTTCCCGCTGGCGAGGTCTCCCGCAGGGACTGCAGGTCTCCCTCTTGCTGGCACGAGCTTTGTCTGCACGCACCCGTGACGTTGCCCTCCGCATCCCCTGGCTGGGGGGATGTCCCCTGCAGGACTGCTCCGCAATGGCTCCTCCAGCAGCGGGAGTCTTCCTCGGGAACAGACCTTTCATGAAAGCCTTCCTCAGATATTTGTTAATTAGTCTCACTACTGTTACTCCACCGGCAGAAGTGAGTGATGTGATCCTTTCCTATATTCTTGGTGGCTATTGGGTACTTCTCTAACCCACCCTTTTTTGTGTGTCTATTTGGTAAGAATTTAGTCATCATTTATTTCAGGAGCTTTCTGTGTCGCGTCAGCCGAGGAACCGCATGCTCTGCAAGGTCACTGAATGCATGTTTGTCTCTCAAGTAGTTTGAACAATGATTTGAAGCGGATTAATGTCAGTAAGCTCTTATCTCTGATTGCTTAGGTTTGTATTTGGTATACGTGCATCACACACATATATATCATATGTATCATACACGTTGTGCTGTGTGTGTGATTTGATATCTTCTAATCTCAGGGCAAAAACTAGGTGCTTTTCCAAAAATTGAATTTGCGATTGTTCCATGCTAATTCATGTTGTTAATTAGCTATAGCAGGTAGCCAATAAAGCAGCATAAATGATTTCAGGTTCCTTAGGAAATATGCCAATACGAACGCAAATACCGATTAAGATGTAGAATTTTCGCAGCGCCTCTCGGTGAAACTTATTCATTAAATTAAATAAACGTGAGGTGGTTGCAGGCTGCTGATGAACATTTTGCAAACTGGAAAAGGGAGAACGTTGGATCAGTAAATCCCTCCCTGGGCATATCAGCAGCTCTCATCCCACCAGCAGGAAGGGTGGGGAGAGCCCTGCCTCGCTGCGGGCAGCAGCCAGCCTCCCAGCCCCGCAAGCTGCAGCGGTGATTTCCTGGCTCTGGCAGGAAGGGCCGCTGGTTCGTACCGCTGGCGTGCCGCCGAAAGGGTTGCCTGCTGTCGTGAGGCACGGAGCCGCAAGGAGCTGTGTGGGAGATGAATGCAAAAAAAAAGAAAAAAATAAAGTCAGGTTCCTGAAGCGTTCAACAGGGACACTTCCTTTCCCACAACAGAAAAAGTCATTCCTACATGGAGGCAATATTGCAAAAATCAAACACAGCACAAGGGGAAATCTGCCTCTGAGTTCCCAGGTAAACGAAGGGGAGTGTCTGCAGCCTTTTCCCCTTTTTCTGGAGATTGTCCTAGTGCCACAGAAGACCGCATCTGAGTGCATGATATAAATACTGCTTTTAAAATACTTTTCTCCCCTCAACCCTGCCCCAGTTCCTGGTTTGGCATGGAACGGGGATCTCAAATGAAAGCAGCTCTGCAGCAACACACCGACTCTTTGGAAAACTGGCCCTGAAGGAGTGCGGCTACTAGGGACCAGACGCTTCAGCAGAGTGGAAACAGGATATGAGAAGTCTTCCAGGAGTGGGTTACCAAGTGGCCTTAGGGATGGTCAAACACCAAAAGCATCAGTTATCCACGAGCACGTATGTTTTGGGCTTTGAATGGCTTGCAACCATAGGACTGGGAGTTGGATCTCCCCACGCAGCCTCTGGGACTTCTCGCACACAGCTGCTCGGGTGCTTTTCTCCAGGTCCGAGGAGTGTCAGACTGAGGGGAGCTGTATTTTGTCCCTGATGGCAAAGAAAGCAGATGCAGGAAGCCTTGATTGTTGTCGGTGAGTGGTCGTTCACATCAGACACAATCTTAGTATCCCCAGGGTGCTCCAGGGAATGTGTGTGCCTGTGCTTCACAGGTCACTGCTGTACTGAGTCCATGCTAGTCCTTCTGCAAGTATATCCACCTGGCACCCCTTAAAAGAAAAATAGCATGATGAAGCAATTTTTTATCATCAGTGTTACATGGGGAAACTAAAGCCCTCCTGTAAGAGGATTTTGATGCTCTAATATAAGGGATGAAATGAAACTGTTTGTGAAGGCAAAGTTTGCCCCTGTGTTTTAGGCAGAGCATGTCCTCTTGGGGGAAGCAATGACAGCAACTCCATTGATTGAGCTTCAGTTTGTGGTCACTAGCAGGCATAAAAACTTAGAGGAAAAGGATATGTCTGATGGAAAGAAAAATAAAGGTCTTCTTCTTGGGAGCCTTGTGGAAGACACTGTATTGGAGGAGCTAGTGATGTTGGGCAAGCCATGTCTGCCCTACTGGGCCCTGTACTGGGGGGGCTGCAGACCCATGTACGCAGCGCAGCATAAGGGAACATGCTGAGATGCCTCGTGCCATTGGTGTTGTGCTCTGGCGGTCATCCTGAAAGAGAGAACGTCCCTACCTGTCAGAAGAAGATATATGATTTTGTTTGTCACATGAGATTAAAGGCAGCATGGTATAAGAGGGAGACCCAACCCCTCAATGATGGGATCTGCAGTCTGTGCTATGGTTATTCACCTGAAGTCCCTCCGATGCTGCACGTAAGTGGGGTTCCCAGCATCTGAAGGGACATAAGAATTACTTTCTCTCTGTATTCCTCTTCTTATTTTATCTTATTAATAGAGCAACTTTGTTATTACGCTACCTGCTGTTGTGCCTTTCGTATTGAGATCCAGAGAGACCCCTGCACCTCCCTGCGCAGAATGCCCTCTGATTCCCCTTGAAGTCCCTCGGGGGAGCTGATCCATAAGGAGCTGGTCCAGGGCTTGCAGCCTAAAGAAGACAGGGGTCTGCTCAGGCTGTGGACAGGAGCTCAGCCTGGGAGGCACGGTGGGCAGAGCGCAGGCAGCCGTGTAGGCAGCTCACTGCTGCTTCGTGCGCCTGTGACGGGAGCGAGGGTGAGAAGCCGCGACGGCGTACGGGGGGCTGGGCA
>NW_009228866.1:12703-14945 GCF_000690835.1 Fulmarus glacialis | reverse complement strand
TCCTACCGACAAGGAGAAACAGCTGCTGCCGCCGCTGCAGACAGCGCACATGGAAAAGCTGTGGCGTTCGCTTCCCAGCCTGGGTGATCCTCCCCCTCCCGGACCGCTGCCTGCCAGGATGACTCACGCTTGCTGCTGGAGCCGGGACTTGATCCCGTGCCAAGAACACACTCCGGAGGGAGACCACAGAGAAATACAGAATAATTTGCAAATCCATAAAAAAAAACGTTGCTTCTCAATGGGGGTCTCTCGGCAGGTGCCAGAGCGTATTTGTAGCAGGTGTCACCCGCCCGCCCGCGCTCCTGGGGGACAGTCCCCTGCGCCAGGTGACCTGGCAGGCCCGTGGCGTGCCAGGGATGGCTGTGAGCGCCGGAGCACGTTGCTACCGTGGCTGCCTGTGCACGGGATGGGGATATGCCTGCTGCAGGACCTCGTGAGCCATTAGCCTGGGAACGTGGTAACACAGTGCCGCAAGCGAAGAGGAACCCCGCTAGCCATAAAATGGCACAGAAGACCCCCAGGAGTCTTGTAGAACAGAATGGTAGAGTGTAATGAATAGTCAGACATATGGTAAAAATGAATTAATGTCGAGTTGCCATCCACTCTGCCATTTTTTGCTTTCAGTTTCCCCGCTGTGCCTGTCTCCTGGCATCACTGAATCTTGATTCAGGGAGAGGCAGCCAAGTAGCTTCCTGTGAAGCCAACATCACATCCTAAGTTGGCCAACAACTTGGTAGTGCTTTCTCCTGGCTCCATCTGGCTGGGACTCTCTCGCCTGGCCTGGCGGAGAGTGACCCAGTCCCATTGGCACGGGTCTGCGTCTCTCCCCTCTGGCGGGGAGCCACCTGCCCTCAGGAGATGCCAGCTGATGGGGAGCACAAGCTCCTTCGAGCAGGAGCTGCCGTGAGCATGTCAAGGCAAGTCCCAGGTCTCAGGCCTCATCACCTGCAGACGCAGTGGACCGAATCCAGGACTGCAGGAGGTTCACCTGGAGCTCCTGGAGAGCTCTGTGGCTGGGGTGCCACGGCTTGTCTGCTGTCTGGGGGTTGCCGGCTGTTGCAGCAGACAATGTACTGGCAGAGTAAGGGGGAAGGGTCCAGCCTGGTGGAGCAAACTTGTGAGAATGACTTTTGAGGGCCTGATACATTGCTACAGGCAGCAGCAGTGCATGCACATGTGTATATGTGCATGTATGAATGCATATGTGCATGTGAGTGCCTTTGAGTAATCCTAATTTTCCCACCAAGAAGAAAGAGAACACCGTGTGCCAGAACGCCAAGTCAGTCTATCCACTGTGAGGAGGTGCTAAAAAACCTCGCAGAGTCTAGTCCAAGAACTGGACTAGAAAAGGGCAGGAATACTCTACCCATCCTTTGCCTTCCTGCCACAGCCTCTCCTTTCACAGACAGCTCTTTCTGTGCTGCGCACAGCATGGATGGGCTTTCTCCAAAACGAGTGTGCTGCTTCTTTGCCCTTGGCTGGAACTGCTGCTGTGTATGTCCCAACGTGAACAGGCCTCAGGAGGTAAAACAGAGGGGCAGGAGCGCAGCTGAGGGGCTGTGCAGGCAGGGGCTGCTCTCTGCCGGGGGTACGTGGGGAGCCTGCCTGCGGGTGCAGCTGGAGGAGCAGTTTGGTGGCAGCAGCGCAGGCTGAGGCAGGCGTTTGCATGTGTGTGTGTGAATGCATGCATGTGTGCGTGCCACAGAATACAGAAATGCTTGTGTTAAAAGAACGAAAGAGGAGCTACTGCCTGGAGACGCGTATTTGCCTGGAGCTACACCAAAGCCTCTTCATGCTTCTGGGTACCAGAAGGGGAGCATCGCACCCACTTCCCTCACCACAACACCCGCGGCCCCTCGCAGTGCCTGGGAGGCAGTGCATTTTTAATCAAGGCTTCTCGCTGAAAGCAAGCCTCCTCTTTTTCAGTCGAAAGTCCTCACCGACTTAAAAACAGCTGTCGTGGTATGGCTCCTATTCTTGGATTTCTTGGAAAAAAGGGAGTGCTTGCAGGGGCTAAAGGGCAGGAGACAGAGGTCGGGGACTTCTGCTCTGCTGCTGGCTCAGCTGCTGACTTCTCGCGTGACGGGAAGCAACTCGCTTATTTTTTATATTAAATAGGGAGAGGGCAGAGTGAGGAGGAGAGGAAGGGGACAGTGCCATTAAGCAACCTTTGTGAAGCGATTTGAAATCCACAGTGGAAAAAGCCGTAAATGTCACATCACATTCATTACCGAGCGGCGGT
>NW_009228866.1:10437-12674 GCF_000690835.1 Fulmarus glacialis | reverse complement strand
CTGCTCCCCTGCCGCCAGGACCTGTCCCTCCCATTACCGCCTCCCGAAGTCATTTTTATTATCCAGCAATCACCTGTGACCCCAAGATATTTTTAATGCCTGCATTTTTAGTGCTGCTTTTCTGCGGGTGCGGGGCTGTTCAGCCGGGCAGCCCAGCCCTCCCCTGCCGGCTCCTCCTCCCTTGGGCGCCCGGGCTCCTTCCCTTGCGCAGGCAGCCTGCTCCTGCAGCCCACGGCAGAGATCAGACGCAGCGGCAGCTGGGGAAACAATTGGGTGCCAAATTAGAGCGGCTCTTCAAGTAATTGACTGATGGAGCAGCGCTCCTACTTAAAAAAAAAAATTAAAAAAATGAAAAAATAGTTTCGCAGTATGAGTCACCGAGGCGTCTGTGCTCTGAGCTGTTTAAAAGTCAGTCCACGGTGGAGGTCAGGGGACAGAGCTGTTTTGCTCCATGCTGCCGAGGCTGCCCTCTCTCTTGGGAAAAGCCCTGCCCTGGGGTTTGCCTGGCCATGCCGGGGCAGAGCTGCGAGATGCTCCAGTGGTGCAACCCGGCCCCGTGAAACTCAGCTCCCCTCCAGCCAGGTGCTCAGCCCCCGGCTCCCATGGGCTGGGGGTGAGACCCCCGGCAGCCGCTGCAGACTCTCACGGCTTCTGACACGCCGGCAGCCACGAGACAGCTCCTGGAGGGATGATTTAGTCAAGAAGTCGGGACGGGGAGTTTCCTCCAGACCTGGGCTAACCTCGCATCCTCTCCTGCTTCTTGCCATGGAAGCAGCCAGAGCGCTGCAGGCTCTTACTAGCACCACGGGTCCTGCCAGCACCCTCAACAACAGCCCTGGCCAGGGAGCAGTGCTGAGCACCTCCAGCCATGGAGGACAGCAAATCTGACCTTAATTGCTCCTAAAAGATCATATAGATGAGTTTTTTTCCCCCTGCTTTCCCTCCATCATTAACATTTTAACTTTCCCCTGCTTTCTTGCAGGAAGGAGGGCTAGAGAAAACAAGAGAGCAGTGACAGTTTCACATTATCACAGGACTCCAGGAGCTGGGGCTGAGCAAAAACCTCCTGACATCTTGAGGCTCACAAGAAATAGAAATGATTTCTGAAGCTCATGCAGCACTGTGCGGGCAGTCAAAACCAGCAATAAGATACTCTCACTCATCTTCTTTCCCACCGTTTTTAGTGGGAAGGAGAAAGATTTCTGCGTGTTGCAGGTATCGTTATTATTAGAAGTTAATCTGGCATTTAAGAAAAAATGTAAGCAAGCAAATCTACTTCAGGGAACTGGCCAAAGCCCTCCTTGACTGTCAAAGAGGTGCTCTGAGGCTTGTGACTTGTTCAAGGGGTGAGGATGTTCCTTCTTCATTGTGTTGTGCCTTGTCTTCCAGCTCTACTCCCAAAGTGGTGAGAGAGGCAGGGTTCAAAACAGGCTGGACCTTCTGCGCTCGCTGGCATCAGTCTTCTCCTCTGGAGCAGTACTCCGGAGCAAAATACAGAGCAAAAATTCATCCTGAGTTTTCCATACAAAACTTTAGCCGTGGCTTCTGAAGCCAGGCTGCAAACAAACCGGAGAGTAAGACTATCGCTGTGGCCAGCACATGACCATGGGCTGTTCCCAGATGTGTCCTGCCCTTTACTTCCCAGGGGCTTTCGCCTCACCGTGCGCTATGTCAGAGCAGCATGCCCTCACCCTGCTGCCCTCCACAAGCCTGGTTTTCAGGCTGCTCCCAAAACCCTTTGCAGTTTGAAGTTGCCTGTCAGAGCAACCCAGATAATATGGGCTGCAAAGCCGGGCAGCTGAGCGCAGTTCTTTATACTCTCCTGTTTCCTCATCACTGATGTCTAGCCCTTATATATTTTTCATGGAAGACTGTGTTGATGGTGCAAAGGTGCCTCCTTGCCTTCTGCTGGGTCTGATTGTTTTCTCTGGTTTTGCGTACAAAGGGTTAATCAGAAGTTCCTCCCCCCCCCCCCCGCCAGCTAACGTGGAAACCTGATCGGGAGCCAGCAGGCAGGCGGAGGTGAGGAAGGGATTAGCCTTTGCAGGAGGCAGAGCAGGGGGTGGAGCAGGGCTCCCTGGCCCCATCCTCAGCACCGAGGAGGATTTGAGTTTCTCCCTGCCTAGCTCCAATGCGGCCCCCCCCCAGCAGAAAAACGTGCATCCCTGGCTGTCCAAAACGAGATTACGGCACATCCCCGGGGCTCTTCCACGTGGGTTTGGCTGGCGAGGAGACTT
>NW_009228866.1:0-10405 GCF_000690835.1 Fulmarus glacialis | reverse complement strand
GTGGGGAGGGGGTGGCTGATTTTGCCTCTGTGGCAGCTCCACCAGATCGCTGCCCTTCCTCCGTTCCTGCGTGGATGGGGAGCGAGCCCGGGGGTGCGTGTGTGTGAGGGAGCCAGGCTGGCTCATGCTATTGCCTCCCTTCCCTTGGGGCCTGACTGGGTCCCACTCTAATAAAAAAAAAGTGGTTCAGCCAATTCTCTGAACCTGAATGCAGAAGGAAGGAGACAGGGAGTGAAAAATGTGAAATCAAATAGAATTTTTTTTTTCCTCCCCCGCCAGACACAGTCGCCGGGCCATGGGGCCGGTAGCACCTCGGCCACCCCCCGGCAGCAGGTGGGGGGCAATTGTTATTCCTGCTTTTTTTTTGGAGAGCTGCTCTCCCCATCTGAGAGAGCTCATTACCGCCTTGAGTTTGCTTAAAATACAGCTCTAATTACCTGTTTAAACAATAGCTCTGTCCCTTCCTTGGTCTATGAAGACTGCACACATTTTAATTATCGGGAAGACCTTGGCCATTCACCTTTCTGAGGTATTTAATGCTTCCAGTCAAATGCCTGCCCTGATGTACTCTGTTACCATGCCACCTCTCGAACTCTCGCCGGTGGAAAACTGCAGGATATCGCTGGTGAAATTACATTCTCCGGCAGATTTTTTTTTCTGCGTAATCATGGTATTTGGGTTAATTTTGCTTTGCTGGGCACATTAGTCTTTGGCTCCTAAACAAGAATACACAGGCCCTCTTCCTGCCTTGCCTTTTCCCCTGTGCACACATGAAGAATAGGGCTTAGCTTGTGTCTTAATGTGCGATAATATTGTAATCCTATAAATGGATGCCAAAGCTGTTCCTGGGATAGGAGCGCCTGTTTTAGAGGTGGTGTAACCAGCACGGGAAGGGCTTTTCCTTTGCCCAGACACTGATCCATCCACCCCAGCATCATGTGCCCTCCCCACAAAACCTCTCATTTTGGGGTATTTGTCTTTTCCTAGCAAGCGGTGGGCTGGAAAATGCTTCCAATCGCAGAGCAGTGCAGCGAGGGATCCTGCTGAGCTGAACGCCCGGAGGCGATCGAAGCACTGCTGTCCCTGGGTGGGCAAGCCCAGCTTGTCGAGGTCTCGGCTGCGCAGCCATGGGAGCCTGGCCAGCAGGAGAGATGCTGCAGCTAATGAGCATCCTTCCTCAGGGGCCTTTTCCTCGCTGATGCTGAGCGAGGACAAACTGGGATGCCCCGAGAGCTGAATCCCCGGCGGCTGCCCAAGCTGCTGGTGGTGGCACAGGGCAGGGGTAGGACTATTCCCAGCAGGCAGCAACTTCTTCTGGATCTCCATCAGTGTGCATGGGAGAGCATCCCTCTGCCACACTGGGCCCAGGCAATGAAAGGGTGGCAAGAAAGCTTTGCTTCAGCAGAGTGCCTGAGAAGGGGGCCAGGATGCTCAGAAGGGGCAAGACACATATTTGCAGTCAGAGAGAAGAAGGAGGCCAAACACTGCCCGGCCCATAAGTCTCAGCCCCTGTGAAACCTTGTCCACGGGGCTTGGTGGAGCCGGCTGGGAGAAACCCAGAGTAAACTCAGTGAGCTGCCTGGAGGGTCTGGAGCTGTAAATCTCAGCAGCCTGGATTTAAAGAGCTGCCAGAACTTTTCACGAGGTTAGAAAAGTGCTGGGGAGGCGGCAGAGGAACACCTGGCCGTTTCATCTTCCCTACACTGCAGTGCTGCCGCTTGGGATTTTTACCTTCCCTTCAGGAGTTGGTGAAGCATAATGGAGCCTTTTGGGACTGGAAGATATTGCTCTGATTTAGGGTAATTGCCAGCGTGTCATGATTCAGCGTGTCAGTTGAGCCCTCGTCCACCTCTGGACACGATTAACTGGACATGATTAACTGTAAAGACCGCAGGGATTTTCCATGGGACTTATGCATGTGCTTCCCCGCTGTGCTGAACTCGGTTCCCCGTCACCACTACCAATGTCGGTGGGGTTGCTGGAGAGCAAACGGAAGAATTCAGCACTTCTTTATCAGATCCCCCTTTGTTTTATCTGACCGCTGAAATTGCAGAGCTGGAGTATTTCAAAATATTTGCTCAGCTGGCCATGAAATGCGAGGGCTTCTTTGGGGGGAACGACTCATTTCTTCTCAAGCCAGATCAAGCACCTCCAGCTAATGATGAAGCATCACGGCACACTGAAGCCCTGCTAATGGCAGCGTCCTGAGGAGTGAAGATAAACAGTGCTTGCCGCAGCATGGGGGGACGCCGATCCCTCCCCTCCGCTGATGACAGAGGATGAGCAAAGAAAAAGGGGAGGGGGAAAAAACGTGCTGCTCTGAATGCCCCAGTTTTCTTGTGCCCTTTTTTATTTTATTAATACCTAGTAGCCTTACCAAAGCTACGTAAAGAATCCCTTTCATCCGCTGCTCTGTTTTCTACCTTTGACGGCCAGCCTTTCATTTTACTTTGAGGTATCCCCCCTCAGAAACCTCCTTGCTGCCTAGCCAGCACATTTGTTCCTCTCTGGCCGGATGCAGATGTGACCAATTTGCTTCCCCGACACAATGCAAGTGGAAGCAGGGGCGGAGAGGGGAGGAAGGTCTGTGAAGCCGAGTCACGCAGCAGAAGGCCGCGAGAAGAGCGCCGCGCTATTTATTCCCTTGCTTCCACCGGGGTCTTCAGTGTCCCGGCAATGGTAAATCTTAACTTTCATGCTATAGTGCACCGGGATGCAATTTACTTCAAAGGCAGCATAAATCCCCGGCTGCTGCTTATATCGCAGGGCTGTTACATAAAAAGGGCTTATGCGCTTCGGTCCCAGGAACAGGTTTGCCCTTTTCGGTGTCGATCTAAACTAGCCGGCCTAAAAATCTCTCCTGAAAAGGACCACAAAAACTAGGCTGTCCCTGCTCTTCTGAGCCGTCGGATTGCCCAGCTCTGCCCCGCCAGCCCTGGGAGCACTGTCCCCGCGTCAGTGGGGGACAGTCACACCCAGGGTCCCCCAGCCCCGGGCTGTACGGAGAGGGAGGGGAGGCTCTGGGATTTTTTTTTTTGTTACTGTCAGGAAAAATGCTAGTGCATAGAGAGGGGCGGAAGGAAGCAAATTCCTCCCTCCTGCTACAGCAGCTCTCTTGCCAAAGCAGAAACCCAGAAAGCGCTTTGGCCAGGAAAAGCCGTGAGTGAGCCGGTGCCATCATTGCGGAGGTGGGCTGGGGGATGCGCGGTAGTGCAAATACCTGCCCTGCCTCGAGGGTGAAGGGCCTGGCCCTCAGCTGCTGTGAATCCCTTGGTCTCCATGAACTCCACAAAGTCGTGCCACTTCACGCCAGGAGTTTTTCGTTGCTGTGGCTAATGTCTTAGGTTTAAACAGGGGAGTGCTAAAGACCTGTTTAGGCATGTGAAAAAGGTACATTTTCAGAAGCGATAGAGAGCCGGCAGAGCTCAGACCCTAATGTCAGGAGTGACGAGGGCAAGTAGAGCCCCAAATAATTTCCAAAAGTGGGACTTTGGCTCTGTTTAAATACCCTTTATCCACCCCCTGGCCAGGAGAGTGGTTTCCTCAGCCCAATTCCAGAAAACTGCCTTGCCCGGTCTTGTGTGCTAGCGAACAAAAATCAAGCTAGAAAACATCCAGTAAAATTTCTAAGAATTTAATTTCTTGGCTAAACGTGGGAAGCTAGACATTCTGAATATTGCTTTTGGAGTGAAAGAGGGGAAAAGAAATCCCTTCTGCCCTCTGTAGTTCAACCATATTAATAATGTCTTATTTGCAAAGCTGTTGACGTCTCCCTTCCCTTCTGCCGGGATGCTGCTGTGTATCTGCCCTCATCAGAGCGCCGCTATTAGCTGGCTTCATCGTGCAGCCATGCTTCATCGTTAGCCGAAGTTGCTTTATCTTCGTGAGGGAGAAATAAGCTGTTCCTCTCAGAACCACCCATATTTCATGGCCAACTAAGCAATACTGCAAAAACATTGAGGTTCCTCAATTTCCTTGATCGTATATAGCAGATGCTGATTTGATGCTAGGAAAACTGATTAGCAAACCCCTTCCTGGCTAGTCTGTCACGGCGCTGACAGCCCCAACGCAGTCAGCTTGTCCAGCAATAGAAAGACTATTACCAAGTGCATCTTTCATGCAACAGAAGGAACGTTTCTAGCTGATTCTATGCACTGAAAACAAATTTTCAAAAGCCCGCATAGCAAAGTGCCAGGGTTATAATCCACTTCTGTGCAATATTACCTTCAAATGTGTTATCACTGGAAGTGTAAAATCCAGTCTCCTCTCCCGCTGGAGCCCCACTGTCAGTAATCGAAGGCTTTCCCTGGCCGGGGACCTGTCTAACTTGCAGGGCTGCCTGTGAAACCAGGGGCATTACTGGATGCTGCTGTCATGCACAGCCATGCAGGTCCCTCTTAAGGGTGCGGTGGAGCCGTTGCAGCGGGGGATCTGAAATCCAGTGTGTATAATTTCAAGGAAATGTATACGCCTGCCGAGGCTAAAACTCAAGATCAAAAGTTCAGGGTTAAATTCAACTGTCGGGTCTAGATAAGCTTATCTCCAAAAAGTGGCTTAGGATAGATCTGCTCTGGGCTGAAATGCTTAACTGGTGACCTGCAGGACTCGGCACTGCTCTCCTTCCCACCAAGGCTTACCTCCAGATCTGCGTGTCTCCTGCGTCTCGGATGCTAAAGCCGTAGCGGGGAGGCGGGGGGCGGATAGCATGTCAGGACAGCTGTGCTCTGGCCCTGGGCCTCCCACAGATTTACGCGCTTTTGCTTAGCCTGGGTGTCCCAAAGAGAGCAGCGAGCGGCGAGCACCGTGGTTTTGTTATTACACAGAGGCCTGATCTGGCAAAAAGGGAAAATTAGAGAATTTTTTCCGAGCGTTCTTTTCCACTCTCTGGAAAAAAAAAAAAGACATGCCTGTAATCAGCTGCAGGAGCAGAACAGCCCTCTTAATTTATTTTAAAGTGTCCTTCAGGACTGTCTGGTTAATAACCACGCTCCACGGCGCAGCGCTCCCCAAGGGGGGAAAGGCACTGCCTGGGAAGCTTGTGGGTTTTTTTCCCCTGGATCGGATGCCCTCTGCTTCATCCCACTGGAGACTGGGGAAGGGAAGCGTGCACCTGAAGGAAGTAGGATGGCGGGAGGAGGACAAGGAGGCAGCAATCCTGCCTCCTCCCTGTAGCCACCACGGGACCAGCAGCTCCATGTTCGGGATGCTGCGGAGGGTTGCTGGCACGCAAGAGGCTCCCACGGCTGCAAAACACTGTGGCAACAGCGGGTGTCTAATTCCAGCCTTTCACTTAAGAGGGCTGGTTAAAGGCGTCACAAATTTGAGGTGTGCAGCATTTGCACCACGTGCGTCGCACGGCTGTTTGATCCCATCGGAGGTGTTTGCAGCGCACGGATACGACAGGTTTCTGGGAAATGGGAAAAAAGGTCACTTGATCAATCATCTTGCAATCCAGTGGCGTGGTGGCCTTTGTCGGGAAAAATAAATCAATCTCTTTAACCTGTCCCTATTTTTAAAACTTGTGCAGAAGTTTCCGGGATGCAGCGTGGAGACATGGCTCCTTGTTAAACAGTGAGGTGTCCTCTCACCCAACCGGCCTGTTGCCCTGAGAAATGAAGACCGAAGCAATAAAACAAGCCTGGAAGGCTGCCAGCAGCAGGAAACCATGGCTGTGGGGCAGGACGAGGCTCCTGTTGGGTTAGACGTGAAGTGCACGGGTACCCCCTGGGGATGGGTCAGCGCCCGCTCCTGTCTACCGCTGCCCTCCCCAGGCAGGGTCCTCCTTTGAAGAGAGGACCCAGCTGCCCCGTATCTCCTAGGGGAGTCCTCTCTCAGAGCCGATGGTTTCTTGCAGAGCAACCCCATAGGCAGCGAGGCTGGAGGGGGCATCCCGCAGCATCCAAGGCATGCTCCCGGCACCCAGTGCCCCCTGCCACAAAGAGCCCCTTGGGCTGCCTGGGGTGCCAGCAACTCCCTCTGGTCCCAACACGGCTCGTCGGAGCCACCAGCTCCCAGAGAATCCCGCACCCAGCTTTTTCTCACAGTATATGATTTCTGTGCAGAGACACAGATACATGTGTGCGTACGTGTGTCTGTGAGAAAGTTACATTTCAGCCAAAACACAAAGCGTCTTATATTGGAGATGACAAAGGGATGTATCAAAATGCAATAATGTGAGTCATTGCCACGGTGCTCTTGCTGCCTTAAAATGATCCAGAAATGCTTAAGAGACTGAAAATTAGATGTTTCTTCTTAAAAAAAAAGGAACAGAGCTGTTTTAAGGGTCTGGGAATACCAGTTTCAACTTTTAACATTCCCTATGCTCTTCTTTTCCTTTCTTACTAAAGGCAGACTACGAAATTTTGGCAAAGAGCTTATTTTATTTTGAAAAACAAGCTTTTGTAATATCTAAGAATAATAGGAACATTCTCAAAGCTTTACAAACCCAACGGGCCTTCACTGATAGTTTCACTTAAAGAAATCCAGACGCTGCAGCAGGGAGATCCTGAAAGCGGAACAGCCTTCAGCTCCCGTGTCCAGCCCCAGCCACAGGCAAGCCTTCAGCTGAGAAAGTAAAAAGGAAACTCGTGAAATGAAGTAGTATTTTTTCTTCCCAAACCCTGTAGCTTTTCAAATCCATCAAATATTGCTGCGTAGAAGGCAGATGGAGATCATTCCCTGAGTTAGTCACTGATTTACCCCACAGAAAAGCCCTAGGGAAGGGCTTTCTTGAAGACAATTTTTCATTGACATTGTTTTCTTTGCATTTTGAGGGCCAAAAATTTTTTTTTTTTTTTTTTACTGGAAGCAAAAAGATGGTTTATTATACAATCAGAGAAATCTGCGACATGGGGTTCTGGGAACAAAATGCCAACCTATATCACAAAACTTGTGATAAAACCATAGGATTTGGGACCTCTGCCACAAGGTGGATCTACTACGCTGAGTTTCCACACCCCGTTCTCCCGAGGGAGATCCGGTGTGCGACTGTCCGACGAGACACCGGAGCAGCAGCCGTCTCTTCCTGCCAAAAATAAACAGGGAACAGGGAGCTTAACTCCAGCTGGACCTGGTTAATCTGTGCTTAGATTATCACAATTGTGCCTGGGATTAGGAAACGCCTTAGCGAGGACTAATTTTACCCGGTGGACAGCATGCCTGGCTGACTTCTTGATCGCATCGCTTGACTCCAGGGACTTGGCTTCCAAGGCAGATGGGCCCCGAGCATCCCTGCGGCACGGGGCTGTGCCTCCGTGTGGGGCTGCGGTGGGGAGCCCGGATGCCTCTGCAGGTCTTTTGCCCAGGATCACGTTGCTTTTGCTCTTTCTTGCTTCCCTCTTTCCCCTCCTTTGACACTAACCAGAAATCAGGCAGAAGGCTCTTAGCATGTGGCAAGCACAATGCAAAGCGTTAGCCTAATTTTCTGAAAAGATGCTCTGGCGGAGGATGAGAGGGAAGACAGCTGACTGACGTGAGCAACTTCCTTACTTTCTGCCGAGTGAGGCTTTGAGAAGGTCTGCAGTGATACTTCTGCATGAGTGTAACGGAGTTGGGTGCACTGCTCCTCAGACAACCTTCTGGGAAGGTAACTCCATCCCAGCCTCTGTCCCCTGGAGAGAAAAATAAGTCATGGGACAGCTGCAATGGAAATCCCCCATTTTGGGGGATGAAACAAAATGGGCATCATCATTCATTCCCTACAGCCAATTTGTCTTGCATAGAAAACTTGTGACAGACCATTCAAAGCATTCATTAGGCAGCAAGGTGATAATACCCAGAATTAGTGGGTGAGAAGTTCGACCTGGAAGTACCCATATGTCTCCAAATCTCTCTCTTTCCACCTATACATGCTAAGGGAACACAAGAACAATCCTGTTGTGCTCTGTGTTACAGTAGCAAGAACACTGCGAGTTCCCAACTCCCTGGGATCCTGCTGCAGATCATGGTAGAAAAACAAGAAACCCCCTCTCCAAAACCCCAAAAGGATACTTTTCTGCTTGTTTCAGGAGAAACGAACAGTCTTTGCCCTTTTTGGCAATGAAAAAAAAAAAAAAAAGCAAGAAGATTTTGCTAGTAATAAACCATGCAAAAAACTCCCCAATTTTTTGTTTGCAAAACTGGCAGAATTTTGCGTGGCTGAATTTGGGAAGCAAAGTAGAGGTTTGCAAGTATGAAGTGGCTGGCATCCAGCAGCTCTCCTGCCAGGGAGGAAAAGCCTCTAACACAGATTATCCGACAGTTTATGTAGCTCAGCTTCAGTGGGGAGACCTTTACGACAGCAAACCTCCCAAGAGCCCCGGTTATGAAACCCCAGAGCTCGGCCCCACGGTGCCCCCGGCCCCCTCCCCGCAGCATCACCCCATGGCGTCCCCGCACACAGGCTCCCTGCCGGGGCTGCTTCTGTGCCCAGCCTCCCCCTCCCCAGAGCTGTGCAATTCCCAAACTCAGACAGTGCCCAAAAGCACCGCTGAGCCCTTAATTGATGCCTGAGGTGACAATTACAGAGGCCCCTGAGAGGAAGGCAAAAAGAAAAACAAACCCCCTGCCCCAAACAAATAAGCAAAGCAGCAGCAACAGCAAATAACCCCCTGCACAATGCAGAGCCTTAAAAGAGACAATAAATAAAGCCAATTAGCCCACAGACTTAGCGCCGGCTTACGTGGAGCGAGCCTGGCGGAAGGAAGAAAGGGCAAACCCAAGAGCCGCTAGCCACAAAGGCATCACTTCTTCCTACTCTAAAAAAAAAAAAATCCCCAAACGAGCAGGGGTGGTTGAGGTGACGCCGGGAAGAAAGGGGGAGCAGAAGGACAGGTCCTGCCGGGCAACAGGCTGATGGAGAGGAAGGAGCCCCGCTGCCGACAAAGGACCTTCCCTCCTGCCCAGGAGGGGCTTGCCACCCGCGGGGGTGGCTTGGCGAGCTGAGCACCCGTGCTCTGGGTGTGAAGGTAATGCCGGGACCAAAAGATGTTTCCAAGGGGTGGGGACCTGCTTTGTCCGGGTCCCGTGGGGGGCTGCAGCCTGTGTCCCTCCCCGGCCCCGCTCAGCGCCTGGCAGGCGGATCACGGCTGCCAAACGGGGACACGCCGGGGAGAGAGCTGGTCGTTCAAGCATTTAAGGCCAAGGTTAGGAAGGGATTAACACAGACTTTCCAAGACCTTGAACTCTTCTAATCTGGATTTACAGCTGTGAATTCAGTGCTGAGGCCATTTACAGTCCCTCCTCCATCTTGCAACCCCCGCATCACTTGCAAGAAATGCCCTTCTTGGCATCCCATAGGTACCTTTGCGCATCCTACTCTTAACAGAAACTGCCTTAAAACCAGAGAGAGACACAATACGCTTCTGTGCTAAACGTGCCACAGTGTCTCTTAACTCCTGACAACCATTATCCAGCTGCTGAATGAGCCTTATTATGAGCAATTTTTGTAAATAATATTGAAAGCATGAAGGAAAAAGGAAAAGAGAAAAAAAAAAGTAACTCAGGTTATGAACTGCAGCAACACCTGGCAGGTTGATTAAAAAAAAAAGAAAGAAATGCTAGAAAGGTTGACACAAGATCCTAGGGTGATACATTGCAGACATCAACATGTCTGTCACACCCAAGCCCAGGGCAGGGCTTACCCAGCCCTCCAGCTGCAGGGCTGACACCCTTCCCAGCTGCCTGACATCCGATCCTGCACCTTTCCTCTCCGGGACCCTCTCAGCAGCTGAGCTCAGAACGGGCCCAAAACCACGCGGCGCTGCCGCAACCTCGCTATTGCAAGCAAGCAAGAAGCAAGGCGCCGAGCAGGGGAGCGGATACGTGATGCACGTCCCTGGGCTGGTGCTGTGTCACTGGATTAGAGCCATGCATGGGCCATGCGGTGGTTTGAGCCGTGCATTTTGGCCATCGCTAATTAAAAGCCCTCCGGCGGCGACCCTAACGAGGCAGGTAGCTGCGCTGCCGCAACCTCGCTATTGCAAGCAAGCAAGAAGCAAGGCGCCGAGCAGGGGAGCGGATACGTGATGCACGTCCCTGGGCTGGTGCTGTGTCACTGGATTAGAGCCATGCATGGGCCATGCGGTGGTTTGAGCCGTGCATTTTGGCCATCGCTAATTAAAAGCCCTCCGGCGGCGACCCTAACGAGGCAGGTAGCTTGCTGGGGGCCAGGGGTGCTTGCCGCTCTCGCTGCAGAGAGCAGAACAGGGAGGCGGACGAGCACTGTACCCAGGATTCGCGTGGTGTCCTCCGGCTTTGCTGGAGCCTCTCCTGGGTGATAACACCCAGCAATTAGCAGCCTTGCTTCAAAGGGAAATCCTGACGGGAAGGGGTGGGAGGGAAGCACGGGGTGGCAGGGCGGCTCCCGGGGGGCAGTGGGGTCTGTGGGTGGCAGCCCCCCTGGATGGGGAGCGTGGGAGGGGAGGGC
>NW_009228865.1:15271-29496 GCF_000690835.1 Fulmarus glacialis | reverse complement strand
GGAAGTCCATGGTAGCGGTTTTGCTGGCAAAAACGGAAGTTCCTTAAGTGAAAGATTAAAATATCAACATCCTTACAACTTCTGCAATCTGTGCCTGTTACTTGTAACTCAATAATAAAGAAGTCTGTAGCAGTCCCACCTCCAAAATGCTGAGTGACAGCAAAAGCAAATATACTTTCCAAAGAGCCTACTGGGGACTGCTTTTGGGTCTTTCATTCCTGATTTTGGTGTGGCATCGCCCCAGGACCTTTGCTTGAGCATCTTGTCTTATCCTATGTTTCCCACTCATCAGAGTCCTCCAGTTTCCCAAAAAGGATGGATTTATTATTCTGTTTTCACAGTTAGAAGGTAGATATGTATTGCTGACAGTATCTCTGTCCTGTGGGTTAAACTCCCAAGGAGGATGATAGACCTCTGTCACCTCGACAGAGCAGAAGAAATGAAACATTGGTACACTCACCATGGGATGGTCCGGTCATGCTTTGCATTCTTTCGGTTGTGTGAAGAACTCCATATAATAGGGAAACCAATTTCTTCTGAATAACATGAAATAATAAAACAAACTGTTGCCTATTTAGTCTCACTCATGTATACAGAAATGATTTAGTGCTACATGATTAATCTAGTGCTGCATGATTAATGATGATGATGTGTTTTAAATTTTTGGTTCCATTATTAAGTTTGTGGCTTGTGTAAAATAAGGTTAACTCCTTCAACATACAGTATCAATAATAAGTGAAAGAACAAGGTGGATTTTTTCTGACCACACCATCTTGAAAAATTCCGCTGCACACAGTTTATATCTTTTAAAAATACACTTTTTAAGAGGATCAACACTTATTACTTTTTATAAATCATAGTTGAAATGGAAATAAAGTCTTCTAGAGACATAGATAGCAATTATTTACTACATAAAGGGAGTTTATATTTTGGTTTATGTTGATTTATTTTTAGAAAATTATTGTATGTACAAGACTGAATAGATTTATATACATGCATGCCTTAAATTTCCCATAGAATGATTCACATTTTAGGTAGGTTGATAGTGAGATAATAACTAATACTGGTGGAAAATACGTATGTATTTTTTTAAAAATCACTGTAGCTTGTTACCTAAACAGTACTGTTTCAAGTTTCTTGTGCTAGTGTTTGTATAGGTAAAACCAAGTTAAAAAAGCTGACAAAGTTAATCTTACAGCATCTTTCTGCAGATTTCAGAAAATTGTTCACGTGATCTCAGTTTGGCAGGCTGTGGTTGGTATATCTGAGGTGGTTTCTATAGAGCTAGCCTGGTTTTTCAGGTGGATGAGCAATGCACTCCTGCATTTCTGCTGCTTTTTTACCTCAGCTGGCTCATCTAGAGCCCAATTGCATGTTGCTGCAGAGCAAACTGCAAAAATAACACATAGATGAAGCTATGACAGTGCAGAAAATCGAAAGGAGGCATTATCCTGCGTAATTATCTGAGTAAAACTCTAAGGTTTTCTACTGGCAGACCGAGAGCATTTCTGTAATGGTGTTCAGCTTGTGCAAAAACCCGCTGAAGCGAGAGCAGGGATTTGAGTGTTGGCTCAGGTGGGGCAGGTGGGGGCCTCTGGCCATTTGCAGCCAGAGTGATGGTCAGCCCCGCAGCTCATGCTGCTGAGCCATGTCCCATTGACCATATTCAGTTTTGAAATCAGCAGCTCAGTTCTATCTAACTTAAAAGATGGCAATAGCAGAGTTTGATCTAGACTCAAGGAAATGTTTAGGTTTCAGCACCTGCCATCTTGCATCGATTTATCTTTCAATGAAAAATACTTTAGCTGAACAAAAATCAGTGGTATCTTGTTAGCATTAATAAGCTGTGTAGGAAACGTAAAGGTAAGATATAAGATAAAATTACAGTTATTAAGTTCTGGTAAAATTAATTAGGTGCATTTTTCTTCTTTTTATAAAGAACGTACTTTTGTTATACCTTAGAAGGACACACGTGATCTGAAGGCTCAGATATTTCTATGCTGTCTTTAGGGTCCAGGTCTCTTAATACTGTATTAGTCACTGGATGAGATTCTGATTCGCTTCTTCACATTAAACACAGCTGTGAATCCTACGGGCACCAATAGGAGTATTTCCTTCGTTAAGGTATTACTCAATGTAAAAGGAGGTAATGGAATCTTGTCCTTCACGAGTTAAGATCTTGCAACTTGATATTGCAACAACAACGTTTTCTTTTAGCACTGCACTGAGGTGTGCTCTGCAGTCTAATTTACAAAGCTCTGTAGCACAATTTTGGTAATCAGTACTACCTACTTTTGATCAAGACTGGCCAGAAGGAAGGCTAACGTATTGGAAACAGCATGAAACAACTTCAGAAGTATGTTTCATTGTAAATAAAAAAACCTTATGTTTATGCAATTTAGAATCCGTAGAAGGCTTTTCTGTGAATAACAGTGCCAGATATTCTTATGGGAAAAATAGAACACAAAGTTGAATGCATTTTTTTACAATTTTTTGTAACTTTGTCTCTCCTCTTACCAACTTGTATTTCTCTCCTTTCCTGCTTTTTTAACTTTTTCTATCTTCTAAGGTTCTCTAGAGTTCATTCTTTGCTAACAGCTATATTTTTTTTAATCTGTATCCCTTTCAGCATTTTTTTTTACTTTACTTTTTTCTGTTGTATCTTTTTACATTTTCTCTCGCCACATTTTTTTCCCCTTTATTAGTTTTAGGAATGTATTTATAAATATCATTTATGGTGACCTTTCCTCTTCAGTTTAATCCTCTGTATTATTGTTTAATATTTTTATTAGTTCTAGTACAGATTGTTAAAATGTCTTGCAGTAGAGATGGTACAGCAGAGACTTGAGAAAACCAGTTGAAGAAAATCGGTATTATTTAGAAAGAAATGACACACAAAGACTTGGAGAACCTTTTCACTTGCATAGCTGTTTGTGAATTTTTGTGCTTGCTCCTACATTTCATGGTAGTTATTCAGAACATGGAATTCTGATTCTTCTTAACCACCCTGCATCACCCTACCCTTCCTCAAAATAAAAATTCAATTTAAAAAAAAAATGTTGCCTGGGAGAAATTAAAGTCAGTACGTATCTCATAAGCCATATACTTGCAAATTTTGCACAATTTTCATGTTAATAGGGCATGCTTTTATAGGGGATTTCAAAAAGCAACTAGGCAGGTCACTGGTCAGATTCTTTTCCAGCTTTCCATACTTTGCAGCACAAGAACCTATAGGTTTAGGTTGTGCCTAACAGATCAGTTATGTTCTGAGCAGCAGGCTTCATTTTTCAGGTATAAAGGCATGTAGTTTGCAGGCAGTTTTATAACTTGCTGTAAGTTGCAACTAGTTTGCTTTTATGAGTGTTGTCTATAAGAGCAACTCCAGAGACAGGAACTTTCAAGTTTATGGGTCAAATTAATTCCCTAATTCCAATGAGGAGACAGGTTGTTTATTAAGGATAAACTTAAGACAATCACTTTATGACTCATATTTCTACAATGTGCTTCTGCAGGAAACACATAGAGGTCCAAACAAGGCCATTTCAAATGACATTGCAAGAGGAATCTCTATATAAGGGGGTTTTGCTAGCTTCAAAATTTGGCAAACATTACACTTTCCAGTATGGTCTATGATTATCTCATAAATTTCTGCTATTACTTTCTAATTTAAGAATTGTTACTGTTCTTATTCTAAACCATGTGTAGACAATGATCGTATAAAATTCCTTAAAATTTTAATATTTGTCTAAACATTTTTCACAATGCCATTACATAAGCGTATCTAATAATTGACTGGGCTACCCACTTTAAGATGCTGCATAGCCTGAAAGATTTCTAAAAGCTTTGAGGATTGTTTCCCGCCAGGTTTAACAATTTTATAGTGTGCCATATTAATTCATTGAGAAAATCCTCATTCTGTGCCCAAATATATTTGTTATTTCCATCTGCATGGATTTTTCAGCTGCATTGTTTTCTGGTATATGTAGTGTCAAATATCTTAGGTGCAAATATTGGTGAAATAAAAGAGTGGATTTGAGTTCATATTTATTCAGAAGATTGCAATTGCTGAATGCAATCTAGAAATTTTAGTAAAAGGCATCGTCTCTTCATTCTTTCTTCTCTAATAGAGAAAAACGCTATAGCTGTTACTAAAAGGCACATCATCTTAACCTGTTTCATACTGCAATCCATCCTCTTTATTCTATTTGTAAATACAAATTTAAACATCTAACTTCAGACACATGGGATGGGGTTTATCTTTTCTGCCTTTAATATCTACAGCAGAAATGACTAGATAACCCTGGATTCCCTTTCAGGTCGGTGGGAAGCACTAGGCATCTTTAACACATTTGACAAAACAGGTGAATGAGTTGCACCCTAGAAGTGCCTGTTCCCCTCTGATGATTGTAGTCTAAAGCTAGGTGAGGTAAATCTCTCCTGCAATTTTAAAAATCCTTAATATGCTCATTAGTGTGGACACATATTTCAATTATTTGAAATCTACCCAAATATTCAGGTTGAGCATGAGACTTAGGATAAGAATTTGCAGGTTTGGACCTTGGACTTTAGGAACTTCGGGAGCAACATGATGACATTCTCATAAGGTGGAAGACAGAGAATAAATCTCTTTTCAAGTTTTGTTTCCCCCGTATTTTGTGGCTGTCAGTTTGTTCCTTCACGTCTTGGATCTGGGGCCTTGTTGCAGTGTTCAAAAACTATGTAATAAGGGCTGCTGACATGTTTTTGTTACCTTTGTAACGCTCTCAAGACCTTTTATTTTGGGTGAAAACATTCCCTTTTATTTTCCTTGTGGTGCTGCTTACGTAAATGTTTGGGATACAGAAAATAATGAGTGGAAAGATAAATTGGCATAGTATCTTGTAATTCGTTATTGCACCTGCTCATACTTCCTAATCCACTGTCATCTTGACCTTTTGTGTGAAGACGATTCCAGCATTGATAATGAAGGCTTTCTCTTAAAGTTGACGGAATCTTGTACATCAGCAGACGCCCATACCGCAGGCCTCCCTTCCTCTGACTGACATTTCATCTGATCCCAGAATCGGTGAACTTTACTGAGCCTGGTTGTGTTTTGCACTAACCAGACTGATGGCCTTCCACGGCCGCTGGGTAACCCTACCCGCCGCTTTCTGCAAGGTGCAGGTGACAGGAAAGAAAGCACCACAAGGCAGCACTAGGGGATGTGTTTTAGGTCCTCCTGCTGCTCTGGGGAGTGGGCAGGGACCCTCCATAAGGAAAACAACCAGCCAATGCCCACCCATCCGTCTGACTCCCTCTCAAGCACAGGCATTAACATATGCATTAACAAAGCTATGCACGTCTGAAAAAAAAAATTGGTGCAGTACGTGTACACCAATTGGCCTATGTGGCAAACGGTGTTATTAGCAGAAGGCCTTAAAATTTTTCTCGTCCTTGAAATGCATGTACTGTACAAAGTACCACTAAGCAGTATGAAAATGATCTTTTTTTTTTTTCCCCCCTTTCTTTCTCTTTTGGTATGCAATCTTCTCTTTACGGGGGTTTGAAAAGGAAATCCTGAGTCTGTTCTTTAACATATAATTTTGGTATCTAAAAACAGCACTTGGGATTAGCAGGCTTGTCAGAAAAACAAGAATTTAGATGTTCAAAAAAACTCAACAATCCACCCCCAGCTTTTCAACTGTGTCAGGCATTATTTGGCTGTACACAGCTGCTGTAAGATGAAGAGAGAGGAAATGCAATGAAAGGAAAAGGTGTTATTTTAAGTACATGATCTGAAAATAATGGAATCGCCCAAACCGCTTCATATAAAGTGGTTTACATGCTCTGCAAAGAGATGAAAATGCATGCTGATCTCGCATTTGGGCAAGTCTTAATTATAGACTCACTTGACAACAAGATCAAGTCTCTTGGAACTTGTTTCTTTCTTTTGGTTTTCTCTAAAAAACAAAGAAACTATGATTTGTATTCATCCTCTTCTTCCTCTCCTCTCTGCACACAGATACTAGTCTGCTTTGTAAAACAGGAATGAAACGAGATACAGCCAGTTGACACTAATAAATGATTTTATGGAGGCATGGAGACTGCTATCATTATTCCTGACAACAGATAAAAAGTTGTCTTCTCCCTGATTCCATTCTTCCAAAAGTATTTCTGTCTGCCCACGTTTACTAGAGTCATGACAGATGTAGCTCTTGGGTCAGATTTTTTTGCTGTTCTGCTCTGTTTGCTATTCAACCTCTGGCAACATTTTGCTCATATGAAGCTACAAAAGAAAGACTAAGTTTTTATAATTTAAAATGTTTTCTTGTCATGACATATAGATTTACTTCAAGTGCTTTGGTTGTGAGTACCTAAAAATGCCCTTTAATGATGCTGGCATTTTTTTTAATACCTGCTGGCCATGAAGGCTTCATTTTAAAGTACTTAAGAAAAATAACATACATACATAAGAAATTGCAAAATTGACCTCTAGGTTTTGACAAAGTTTGAAGTATTACTTCAGTTTTCCGAACAAAATTTGCCCTTTGTTCTTCTTCTCCTGCTACTTCTCTACTCCCTTTTCTAGTGTTACCAGTAGAAGATTTTCCTCACCTTCCATCAAGCTTTCATTGTGGGTTCTACAGGAGACCATCACTGGTCTTCCTCAGCCATAGTTGTCTTCGATACCCTCATCCCCTAGCTCAGGTTCAGCCACCGACTATAAGGTATCTCCCTACTCTAGGGCATCTCCTGGAATCTCCTCAATGACAAACTATCTTCATGTACGTGTAGCCATCAGCCCAGACTCTAGAAAGATAAATTACTTTCTTACACCTCGTAAACTCTCTTCTCATTTCCTCTGTGGGAACTACCTTTATAACCTCCTACCCTGTCATTCTGATGTATGATACTATAATACTGTTGTTCCCTTCTTTTCTTATTTCTAGATGTACAGCTAAACTGGATATGAATGCACATAAATACACACAAACATTAATTGGAGTGTTGGGGAGAATTATGGGAATAGAAACAAGAACAGTAGCCTCTGAAGTATATTTAAGTTTCAAACCCGAACACTCAGGAGCTGAGTTGAAATTCAGTGCTTGTACATATATCATAATTAAAAACTGTATTTTTCTACACTGTGCATGTGTTTGATTGCATTTGCAACATGAGACCTGCTCAGAAACCCAAGGCGCAGGGATCATCCTTTCTTCTTCCCTCCTCTCCTCCCCAGAGAAATAATATTATAAACATGGTCAGAAAACAAACTAAGCCTTCTATGATTACTCAACTCAAAACTTTCTCACACTTCATGTATAATCGTCAGTGTTTCAAGTATGCATGCTTGCCAAGCACCTAAAGGAGTTTGCCAGAGAATCTGGCACTCCTTTTTGTAAATGTGCTATGATACAACCTCCAGCTTGACCCGTCACTGTATTCTTAATCAGAGGCCACCATACTCAGTGAATGGTTCAGTTAACAAATGATAGATTGCAGGAAGGGTAAAGCGTTGGAATAGCAAAGAAGGTGGAGATTCCTACTGCAGGCATATACTGGGCAAGGTAATCCTAATGTGAGCAAATTAAATCTCTACAGGCCATGCTAATTACATCATCTCCTTGGTTTCTCTGGAACTCCTACTGTTTCTGTTGCTATGTGTATCACGTGTATCAGTGGGAATTCACAAGGACGTCTCATGCCTTTGTGAGGTACCACGCCATGCAGTAGGGAAGCAGCGGTGCCTCTCATCTCTTTTTGCTAGCGTACTCCACAAGACGGTCGAAGAAAAATATGGGAAAATGTGGCTTACTGAGAAGAGGAGGATGTTTGTAGTCCTCCAAGGAAAAACATCCTTGTGAAATGTGCTCCTTGTGCTGTGGCGGTGACTGCAGAGAGGCTGAGGAGGAGGCAGGAGCCTCCCAAGCCAAGTACCACACACTTCAGTCTTCTAGGTAGTCCCCAATGGTGTCACCGTGGAGTACGTTTTTAATCTTTATTTTGTCATGTTGAATAATACAATCCAATCTTTAAGTGGCTGAAGTGCAACGTGTTGGTAATAACTTCACATCTTTTTCTGAATGGAGCCGTAGTTCTAGGCAAAATATCTAAATTAAATATTTATATAGGATCTCCACGTGATATAAAAACATTGTTTATATGAATAAAACAATTATAATACATATACAGTAACAAAACCTAATATTTGAATCTCAGCTCCCAAAATTTCAAATTTGTCACTGAAACAATTGGTTAAAATTTGAAAGAAAGGCTGACATTTATCCCCTAGTATTTTACACATATATATCCTTTTTATGACAGCAATCCTTTTCCTCAGATACTTTGCTAATTATATTTCTGTGAGTTTCATGTGCTGTAACAACTCTATGACACTGAAAATATTCATATACTGTTCAGCTGTAACAGACCAGACTTATTTTCTTCTACAAGAAAAGAATTAGTATATCGGTGTTTAAAAAACAAAATAATCCACTCCAAAATTGAAAATTCCTTCCACTCCCTTTCCAAATAACACAAACTAATGGATGTTTGCAGTGTTTTGTTTATGAAAATGAGAAATATGCAAAATATGGAAGCAACAAAATGAAATCATGTGGTTTGATATATTTGCATTTCAGTTTTCTGTGTGAAAATGCAAAATGCCTACCACATCTGCCTTAACCGCTTATAGATGATTTCTTTCATCTGTTGCAAAAGTTGTCAAATACAAAAGAGAAGTACCCAAGTTTCTGATGATGTTCATGTTTTGATTAGTTCTTGACCTTTTGGAATTCACGTGTATCTAATCTTTCTAGAGTATTATAGCGATGCCAAATACTACCTCACCACCTTCTATATTTCAGAACTGCATTTATGTAGGAAGTAATAGTTGGTAAATTGCAGGCCTTTCTACTGCTTGGAAACATCATGGGTTTTGCTCCCCTGAATTTCAAAGCCTTTCCTTGCATCTGCAATGTTGTTGAGCTACGTGTGTGCTGTAAGAACACCATGTGTTAGACTGCTGAGATGTGTTTATGTAAACTGCAGCAATACAGATACATATATAAATTGCAGCAACACAGGTGCACATACACATCTACAGAATATGGAGGGGCAGAGACAGAATTCTCATAAAATTTATAGTTTAAAAAAATGTGAGTTGGTATTATATCTTTGGAGACTATCAAATGCTGTGTTCCTTAATTTCTGGAAGGGGAAAAATTGAAACATCCAACTACTAACTTTGTATTTCGACTTCAAAGTTTGGAATTAAATTTGTGGGGGAACTAAGCAAAGGCATAGAGTAACATGAAAAAAATGCAATATAGACTTACAAAATAAGTCATGATAAAGGACATTTTAGAAAACAGAAGGACTTAGAAAATAAGTAATGATAAAAGAAGATTTTTTAAAAAAAGAAGGAAGCTTATGGGCTTGGATATTTGAAAGATTCTATATATTCTTATTTCTCTTTCTTATCAGAGAAACTGTGCACTTTATTATGCTTTAACATGTTAGGTATGATGGGTATCTTGTAGCTGTGGTCTGACAGGTTTGTTCATCATAGTTCATTTCACAGTTTGTGAGTTCCATTTGTTTTTCTTTCTATCCTTAGACGAAGTTGCTGATATACAGTGCCAGTATTATTTCAAGACAATGGCAGATGAAACCATCCTAAGCATTATCTATTGCTAAAAACTAATGCTAGAGCAGGTTTGTGACCTGCTTACTTTTATGTGGGTTTAGTTTATTTGAAAGCTGCCGGTGCTGGTGCAAGAAAGCTTAAGTATCCAAGACAACTTATAGAAGTGCTGCGGGATGCTGTTACTGATAGTGCAGGCAAGGCAGCAGCAGAGGGACCACAGGCTTTCCCGGCTGGAGCTGTGCTGCCCGAGTTCGCCCTTACTTGGTTATGGACTAACCCTCACCTGGGGATCGTGCAGTAGGGAGATCTCATTTCCAGTCATGAATTTTATTAACTAATTTGTATTGTAGACCTTACAGGAACTGAGCAGTACAGAAAAGACTGTGTGTGACTCTAGACAAAAGCTTGTCCTAACTCTGGAAATGTTTGTTACAGCTTGGAAATATATCGTCTTATGATTGTTCTGAAAGTTTTTGTAATGTAAGATATTCCAAATCCTGTCAAATTTGGAAGTAATAGGTATATTTGTTACTTCTATTTTCATCCTTTTCTTTATTTTTCTTTGCAATATTTCAGTCTACCATCTATGATGTGTGCAACAATAAGAGAGGTGACTGGTTATCTCTATGAATATATAAATCCCAAATGCAGGCAGGCTGCAAAAGAAGGCGGGAAATGCAGGTGATAAAATTTAAATAATCTCAAGAAGAATGTGTTTATATTTGGGTGATTAGAGATAATGTACTGCCTGGCAAAAAAAGAAGGGAATATGTAACGGTTGTTTAAATTTAATTTAAATTCAACTGTACTTCTTCTGCCCTCATAACAGTTGTATTTCCTAAAATGCATTATCTCTTATGAACATTTGTTGGTGTAGCACTGCAGATAAAAGAATCCATTCTTGAATAAAAAATATTATAGGGATATTTGGAGTGTTTACATGTGTGTACATGTTTTCAAATTGGGAATTGCTGTGGAAAGTCTTTGTGAGATCTCTAGAGCGGTTTCCAGAGATACATGTTTGCTGTAGCAAGCACGGCATGGCGTGGCATAAAACGGATAACTCAAGGCAGGGGCACAGTGATTTCTAATGGGGGTTTGGATATTAGGTAAACGGTGCAGTTGTGAATATCAGGTTGCTGTCTTTCCGTTTCTTGCAGGACAACAGGCAATGCTTATCACTGTTCAAAAGCTTCTCTATAGAAGACAAAAAATCTTTAAGGCGTGTTGCTATGCATTTCCTTATTTCAGCAAACGCTCCTTGAAATGGGTAAGAAACGTACACAAGAGAATCTGTTCACAGCGATCCTCAGTAACTTCCTGTTGTTAATCAAACAGCCACGTGAGTGGTTTCAAGTGCATAAGTTTCCTTGCTTGAAGCATTTTTTCCTTTTAATATTGGTGCTGTGACAATTGGGTTTTTTTCAGATGAGTATAACTTTCAGAGCTGGAGTGCTGCAGACATGAGGAGAGCGTAAAGCATCAAATGTATCAAATGACTATTGAACGCTATCTTGGGAAATTTAGTACAATCTAAGAGGGATAATGAACTGAAGGGATGTTAATGCTAGTTATTTCTGTTTGTAATCCCCTCTCTTCTCATCCTGTTGCTTCCCTAGCATTTTTTGAAGTTCTTTTTACTTTATTTTTACATTAAATTTTGTTCTCCTGGACCACAGCAGGGAACAGATGAGATAAGTCAAATGTTTCTGTTGATTTTAGTGGGATTTAAGTCAGGATCTATGTTTATTGTTATTAATGAATCCCACCAGGATGCACAAATATATCTCAAAGCTTAAATGATGGAACTCAGCGTGTCTGTAATTTACTAATATATCGACTTTGAGGGTGGTTGTGCACGTGCACATGTTTCTGAAGATGTTGAAATGTGAAATGATACACCACTGGTAATTGTTAGCTGCAGTTTAGGATCTGCTAGCTGATGGGTTTCTGCAAGCCTGCACGTCTGAATTGAGTAGATGTTAATTCAAAGCTGGTTTTGATTTTATTTATGTTACAGCTAGAAAAAAGACAGAGTTGGAACAATAAGCCTGGCACAAATGACACACGAGAAATGAGAGAGGAACCAAAATCATTCATGGAAGATGAAAGGAACATGCAGTAGAGAGATATATATAAACTAAATTCCCTATATGGATAGCTTAATATGTCTTATTTAAATGAATTCAGAGTCCCAACTATAAAAAACAATATTGTATTACCATGTTGAGAAATTTTCCTTCATTTTTCACACAAACTTGCATATAAGCTTAATTTAAAGATAGTTGAGTCCCCGTGTTTAGGAATGGTATATAGCTGATTACGGGAGCCACACAGCCACCATTGTATGGGGCTTTGTAAGCACTGGGTTGCAATGTGGTTTCTAGAGTATGGTCCGTAGTGTAGTTTAGGATCTGTATCCTTTTCTTTTGTCTTTCAGTGTTACATTTTGCAAATGAATTGCATATCAAAAATTGATGGACTGTCAAATGGCTTTTTAATGCAATCTTGTGAAAATTCCTAACAGAAAGTTATTTGATTATAAAAGCAAATGGGTGAAATGTTCGGTGTAAGAGTACACATTAGGCACATGTAATTCACAACAGTCTTTCCAAACAAAAGAAAAAACATTGGACTGATGTTTACATCTGCAGCAGAAAACTGAGCATGTAAATGAAACGATCTTGTAATTACTATCTTTTAATTTTTAGAGATTTTTTTTAATGCTTCAGGATTTTGAAAAATGGGAAATTTTTGGTTTAATATTTCACTTCAGATTTAAAGGGTTTTCTTCCATTATGCCAATAACTCAGAAACATAGAAACATAGATCCCTCTAGAAGTCAAGAGAGTATGTAATGCTAAGTGAGAGTTACGTCCTATGAAACCTGCACTAAAATCACTCAAATAAAAAAAGAACAACACAAAATGTTTTTAGAAGGAAGATCTTTATGAAAAAAAGTCCTTATATGAAGGGTTTTTTTCTCCAATGTTGATAACTACTTTATCTATAACAAGTGAGAAAGTTCCAGTTTTATTGGAGATACTTAAAACTTCTCATGGAAAATGTAGTGGATATGAATATGTTCCCCAAAATTTATGATTTAATGAAATCAGGATTTGGGGGAAATTCTGTTTTTTCACTGTACAAATCTCATCATTACTTTCAAAAAACATCGCTGCATGTCAGTGACAGACATATCTTTTCTTTCTTAACCATGATTGTGGAAGATTTTAGGAGACACAAATATGACTATTTGTAACTCTGTAGAGTATGATGCACCACACTAAAAAGTCCCAAGCTAAATTATTCTACCTTCGTCCATCTTCATGGTTTTTACAGTAGCACAGATTATTGGTTACTGCTCCTTGAAAGACTAATTGTTTCAAGCTGGGAACAGTTCTTGAGGAGTCTTGTTCATTAGTGACGCTCTGAAGAATCATGTGCAAAAGCTCTGTTTATATAAGAAGTTTACTTATGTTTATTGTGGCATTTCCCATTAAAGACGAATAAGAAGTATTCTTGTATATTTCCAGTAATCCTACATTAATAGCCTGTGGGGAGTTGAGTAACATTTCTGCCCGTATTTGATTTGTGCTAATTCTTGAAGGCTTATCAGTGTAGTACAGCATCATATAACTTCAAATTTCAATATATTTTCCTTTTAGCTTTTAAACTATAAAATGTTATCTTTTACCTTAGTTCAACCTAGTGTTCCCAGCAGAAAAGTCTACTACTGATTTTAATTTTATAAACTTATCAGCTTGCTGAGTGCCTTCTATTAATTATTCAGTTGTTCTGTACCCAGTAAAGTTAAAGCGAAGCATTGGCGCAGAACAGTTCATAGGGTCAGACCTTAAAATACCTGTGCTAAACCAACATTTCTGTTTAGAGCTCTGCTTTGATCAGCAAATGAGTCTTCTAGGTGAGGCGTGAGTGCTTTCTATGTACATATATCTCCATCTTTACCTATGTTTTTTTTGTTGTATTTCCTTTCAAGTTTTAGGTGAATTTTAAATTTTGGGGTGTTTGAAGTTAGGCACTTAAATATTTGTTCAGGCATTGTCCTGGTTTCGGCTGGGATAGAGTTAATTTTCTTCCTAGTAGCTAGTATAGTGCTGTGTTTTGGATTTAGTACGAGAATAACGTTGATAACACACTGATGTTTTAGTTGTTGCTAAGTAGCGCTTACACTCATCAAGGACTTTTCAGCTTCCCCTGCTCTGCCAGGTGGACAAGGAGCTGGGACGGAGTATAGCCAGGACAGCTGACCCTACTGCCCAGTGGGGTATTCCATACCATATGATGTCATGCTCAATATATATAAACTAGAAGGTGTGGTCCGGGAAGCAGCGATCACTGCTCAGGGACCGGCTGGCATCGGTTGGCAGGTAGTGAGCAATTGCATCATGCATCACTTGCTTTGTGTATTCTATTATTGTTGTTATTATTATTATTATTACTATTTTACTTTATTTCAAATATTAAACAGTTCTTATCTCAGCCCAAGAGTTTTCTTGCTTTTACCCTCCCGATTCTCTCCTCCATCCCACCGGAGGTGGGGGGAGTGAACGAGTGGCTGGCGTGGTGTTTATGT
>NW_009228865.1:0-15147 GCF_000690835.1 Fulmarus glacialis | reverse complement strand
CTGCGTGGTTTTCAGTTGTTGGCTGGGGTTAAAACCACAACAAGCATATATGAATGGATTATATTTCTGAGCACCTGAGCAATTGCAGCTGCTGTTGACTGCGGTTGAAAGTGATTTTTCAGTCTGAAAATCAGCTCACTTGTATTTTGATGGCTAAAAATATATATAACTACTTAACTTTCAGTAGATGAGTTTGCACATAAAGATTTTTGACTAAGAGCAATCTCCTTATGGTGTATGTAAAGCCCCAAAACTTCTGTAATTTTTATATACCTTATTCACATAAATGACAATGAACATTTATCCTTGTGATAAAAGCTGTGCATATTGTTTCTTGCTGAACTAACCTGATTTCCCAGGTTGGTCCTGCACCTTCAGAATTCAATAAGCAAATCTTCCCTCCTGACTGCAAGAGCAGATCATGACATCACCAATCTCTCAAGACAGTGTTTTGGTCATTTGTCTGAGAAACTTGTACAGCACCAGATACAAGTCTAGCAGTGAGTAGTGGCATTAACGTGAGGTGTTTAGCATCAGGACTCCCTGTGTTGAAGTACCTTGGTTCAACAGCTTTTCATATTGAGGTCTATATAGGAATGGATCTGTATGTGTATATATACACACACACACACATATATATATCTATTTTTAAGCGTATGTGTACTTCCTCATCTGGACAAAGATCTTGGGATGGCTCTGTGCTAGTGTTTTACTTGGAACAGGGAATATGTTCTTGCACCCTCAGGTGCAAGGTCTTTCGGCAGCTAGCGCTCAACGCGTGCATGCTCCGCACCTCAGCTCAGCCATCGGTGAACACTTCACCACTGGCTGAGGCACGATGTGGACATACTGTCCCAGTACCAGAGCACCATGTAGTAAAATTGAACCCCAGGCCAATAGTGTAAATTCACCTGAACTGGATTCCTTTTTGACAAAACTAAACAAGAATATGTATTACAGGAGCACAGGTGATCATCTTCTCTAGTCTTCTAGAAGACTAGAGCTACTCTGGGTAAAACCCCCCAAATGGGCATAATGTAGACATAATGTAGCCTTATCACAAATGATGTTGATCTGCAGGTCGACTCAGGCCAATTGCAGGTCCGCAATTTACTGATATAGATGTAGCCTAAGTACTGTTTTACCGATGAAGATTTGAGGGTTGGGGGGCTGAAGCTCCAATTTTGACAGGTCTCTGTTCCCCTAGTTTACTGATATAGATGTAGCCTAAGTACTGGTTTACCGATGAAGATTTGAGGGTTGGGGGACTGAAGCTCCAATTTTGACAGGTTCCCCTACCAAAAAAACCCTAATTTTGATAATTTGCCCCTAAATGATTTGGTCAAAGCTACATGGAAATTCACTGTGCAGTCTCCCAAATCCATGCTGGACTCATTTTCTTTCTCTCAATACTATCATAAATAAATCAGAACTGCCACCTCCTCCCCATCCACCAACCCCTGAAAGCATGGGTTCAACTCTGATTAGCCACCGCAAATAATACCTTTGGGTCTACCCCTCCTTCTGTGTGTACATCCACAGCATAAAATGTCCCACAACTTTAAAGTCCATTACTTTTAGTAACTAAGTTATTTTTATTGACCTGAGCAGAGATGGTTTACGTAGCCTTGGCCACCCTCCTGTACTGTGGAAGCGGCTGATGCACGATCCGAAGAGCTGTTCCCAGCGTCTTTATTGAACCCCAGATAGCAAGAGGCGGCCAATGGGCCAAGCGTGCTTCAGTCATCTCACGGCTATGGGCAAGTTCACAGGCTCTCGTGGACCTGTTCCTGGAGCCATGCAATGGGAACTCTTGCTGCCGCATCTTTCCTCCTGGGAGAGAAATACAGTCCACGTCGAATGCAAGAGATTGTTAAATCCTGCAGCAAATCTGTGTGGTTTTCTACCTGTGATGGTGTTCTTCCAACTTCATAACCCATCCTCATTAAAAAAAAAAAAAAAATTGCTTTTCCCTTATAAGAACGCTGAAAAGGTAAACAATTTGCTTTTGAAATGAATTAGACTTTAATGCCTAATGTAAGAGATATCAAAAAGAGAATTTTGAGGACCAGTTTTCTCCAAGGTCATTCTCATTTAATTTTAAGCACACCGAGTAATTATGTATTACTAATATTTTGTTAATTGCTGATATTATGTGAATTATTGCTTAACTTTCTGATATTCAGTTTAGTAGCCAGGCACCATTCCTTTCTTCAGTTTTGACAAAGAAAATCTTTTTTTAGTGATGGAAAAGTCGCTCTGTAAACCCTTCTTCCTCTGTGCTGTGGTTCACACAGCCTCATGCTCTGTGACTTACCATGGTTAAGACATCACTTCTATGGAGACGATATATGAAAACACTGGTAGCATATTACTTTTCTGATTTTGTATGTCTCACACCACCTAATGTATATAATATAATTTAAAATACAAATTACTATGTCTAAATTATTTTTGCATATTCACTAATTGGGTTTTAAATTGAACTATGATGTCACAGAATTAGTTTTATAATTTTGTTTTTAGTTTTGTGTTTGTCTGTGAGTCCAGGCATTTGCTGAGTGAATGATGTCTAAGTCATTTGCCAGTTTATTCGCTCCAGCAAAGAGTAGTTATTCAAATTTGGGTTGTTGGTGGAGGAAATGAAGGATGGGACTTAACTGAGTACATTTGTTATGACCCTGAATTAATTGTGTTTACTGAAAGCATGATTCAGGACAGACATCAGCAAGAAAGCAAGTTACCCAACTTATAGAAATATTACTAAAATAAAAGAGACACTGTATGCCATAAATGAGAGTAATTTACCCCCAAACTATGCTTCATGTACTCTCTGTATATATTTTTACTGGAGAATATGAGTTTTCAGAGCATGAAGGAATTTTTTCTTTGGGGTATTCCCAGAAGAAACAGTGATTTAAACTTAGGCTTCATGTTGGTATTGACCATAGCAGACCTGGCAGATCCAAACACTTGATGAACCAGGCCAGGCTGAACGGCAGGTGAGCATCAGTTTTAAGACACAGAACAATACTGATTTGTGTGTAAACTGGTTAGAAACAGATCTTTCATGAATCCAATCCGTGTACATACTTTCTCTATTTAGTGCATGCTGCCTTACATTCAGCTGCATTTAAGAAGAATACATTCAAAGTCAAAAATGCTTTCAGTTTTCCTGATCAAGACTGTTAAAGTCTGGTGAAATACAGTACAGAGTTAAAAAAAAAAAAGAGGGCAAAACAAATGCACCCTCCCTGTGCCCAGTTCAGCACATACCTCTTTGTTTTGCTTTCTGGAAAGCTTCCTGATCTCTGCACAGTGCTTTGTTTGCTATTCAGGAAAATCGTATCTGCTCACTGGTTTACAGAGAGCATGTTAGACCCTGCTCAGCCCAGGGAAACTGCATGGGCAAATCCTAGGGGAGCATCATGAATGGCAGAACATACTTCCAGACTGAAAGGACTGAAAAGACAAGCAAATATGAAGTGTATGATATATAATTGATGAAGACGAAATCTCTAAATGTAACAGTTTCTTTCAATCATAATAGAGTAGTCGAGGGTGTGCAGGCATTGGAATTAAAGATAGATGCGCTCCATTTGGCAGACCAATATTTATTCTTCGCTCTAGGGTAGTAAGCATAAATTTGTATTTTTACCTAAAATCAAGAAATTTATTTAAAGCTCACAAATATTTAAAAAAAAAGAGCAGACCAGATTTCTGGCTTGGGTATCTTGCTTCACTTTTGTAACAGAAGCAAACTTCTAAAAGATTAGGAACAATTGTTCCAATTTTAAGTAGATTACATCAAACACCTGGAAAATCTTAAAAGAAAGGAAGGTTGCAAGATGCAGAACAGAGAAGGATATTAACTGCAGAACACGTGCAAAGCTTGTAATGCTTCACAATGCAAAGAAGGATAATTGTTTTTCCCTGAGGTATTCTGGAATTTGTTGGGAGCAGGTTGTGACGAAAATTGCAATGTATCATCATCCGTCTTGAATCCATAAATCCTAGTGTCTAGAAGAGTTATGGATTTGCAAGCCTTCCTGTGGGACCAGGGCTGAAAGATCAGAGAGAGAGTGCTTTTGCAGAGGATGTGCTGCTGTAAGTGGGCGTGGGATTGAACCAAGGCTGCAATGTGCAAGATGTCCAAATGGTTCTAGATGCCTATGTTTAGCCAACTAAATCCCACCTTGGATTTTTAGCTTGTTCTAGTAGAGAGGTGTGGATTTTTTTTAATTTCACCTGTGCATAACAGCCTTTTAAATGCTCAATGGTGCTCTTGCAGCCCGGCAGTGCACCTCTGCAGGATCCCTGCGTTTCTGTGGCTCAGCTCGGTGGGGAGGGGAGGAGGAGGGGGTCATCAAGGGAGTTGGAAAAGAGAACAGTCAGGTTTTGTATTTCTTACTCTGGTACGGTCTGCTGCAGTTTGGGAGGTTGTTGGAAGGCTGGAACATTTCTTGTAAAGCGTGATCTTTCCAGAGACACAGCATTTATTTAGTGACTTTCTGCATAGTTTTCATTATGTGTGTGATGTGACCGTCAGTGGCATACGGGCAGCGAAAACCTCCTTTTTATATTGTGCTGTGTTTGTTCATGACATTGAGGTCGTTCTGCCTAAGATGAAATTATTTCTTCAGTGGGTGTCCTCACTAGATAAAAGTCTTCAGACTTCACTTTCTGGTGAAGAAAGTACTTAACGCTCCTTCTAAAAGTAAAAGCAGTAGTATCTGAGGCTGTTTCATAATACAGACTCCTCATGTATTTGGAGAAAGTTGCTGGACATAATGTGTTGCATAATGGTACTCAGCAATGTGCAACTTTTGCAATGAACATGGGGATTGACTTAACTGATGTTAATGCAGTGCTTTTCCAAAGACAATTTAGTGAAGGACGGTGGTTATTAAGTTTTGGGGGAAAACAATGAGGAATTCCAAGTTTTGAACTTGGAAAGGAAGTGTGCCATGTCTGTCTATCTCAGCACTGTGTGGGTCTGGGGTGGAGTTTCTTACTGTTTCTTCCCTATTTTACCTCATGATATTGCTGGCATATTGCAGGGCTAACTTGGTACCTACATGTGTGCCCATGATACGGCAAAAGCAGTGGTTAACTGAAGTGCTAAGCATGCTTCTCTGTGAAATTGATTACCAAAACAATTATTCCCAATCAGTATTTAGCTTCAAGTTTGCTACATTTGTTTCTCGTCGGAGGAAACTCTATGTAAACACAAAAGCTTCTGTTTTTTCCCATTGTAACATGAAACATACTATTCTATCACATATAATATGCTATTTTATATACTAAACCATATTATTTATTTCTATAAACTGCTTAGCTTTTATTTTTAACCATCAAACCAAAAAGGCCTGTGCTTCTGCAAAAACACCAAAGTGAGCGGGATGAAGTCATTTAACGCAGCTTGAGTGTTACTGTGGACAATAAGTACACATGTGGCCGCAATGACTTTGTTCATTACTGTTGCAGGGCAATACCGTGGTAATAGCCGAGGCTGGAATTTCCAAGTTAGGGATCACGATCCTTTGGGACTTTGATTAGTCATGTTGGCAAGAAGGAAGTTTTGATGTCTTCTGTGGAAAGTACCAGCAGTGAGACCTGATACAGGCTCTATAACAAAGTATGTAAGTGCTTACTAGCTTTGAGATAAAGATGTTTGTTCTGCTAGGGAGCAAAAGTTTGTTTTTTCAAGCATGATATTTCCAGTGGCTTTTTCCAAGTTTCATTCAGCTAGCAAACACAATGATTAACTGGGCACGTATCAAATGGTGTAGCTTTCCAACAACATTTTCTTCTAACAGCGATAAAATGGGATATTTTTTTGTGCTTAGAAGTGGATATTAATATAACTGCAGAAAGATTGTATCACAGGCAATACTTACTCATTTATTAAGATTTTTTTTTTTTTACTGTGATGTTTCTTACTATCTGTGCCATACATCCAATGTAGTTGCTTTTGCTTCTTCATTTTATGTTACTGTAGATAAAATATAAGCCCATATCACTTTGCTTTTCTTTGTATTCATCTTATTTACCAAAGTAATAAATTATTTTTTAAGTCAGGGGTACTTTCTGTTTTGAAGGCTCTGGAGACATGTACAAATAGAAATGTTAGAGCATTCTTTCAGAGAGAAGGCTGGTCATTAATCTCTTTTTCCTTTCATCTCTGTCAGTATACATTTGTATTAAAATAGATGTACTTAGACTGTATCAGGAGAATAAGAAACTGCATGCAAGATCTACTTTCATTTTGCATGGGTTGAAAGGTTAAAGGAAAATGTCCCCTATGCTTCAAAATGTTCTTTGTCTAAAGGATGTCTGGTGAGGCTTGGGTTTTTGTGGTACTTCTCTTAGTTTACAGAAAATGCTTCATTGCCTGGAAATGCCACCTACCTACTTTGGATCCTTCTACTGCAGGGAAGAGCTTGCCTCTCTGGAGGAAGGACTGGTTAGTAGCTCTGGCCATAGTGTGCCGGACCATTCTGCAAAATAGTCATACTCTGTCCCAAGGTATCTTGGATATTTTTCTGTATTGTGGCACAATTATAGGAAGGGTGGGCAATGACTTCCCAGTGCTGCCCAAAGTCTGGGAGGTGGAGCAGTGTCTTACCAGGCTAGAGATGTGGTTTTGAGCCTGCTGAGAAGGGAGGAGAATATGAACCCGATTCTCTCATCTTCTGCTCTAGCCTCTAATGATGAGCATGAAGGTGATGAAGGGCTAAGTATTGTGACTTTTTGAACACCTACTTTAATTGTTTTGTGTTTCAGTCTAGAAAGTGGTTAAAATGGGCCACCATATTCCATTTGATTACCAAAGAAACAAACTAATTACCCACACACCTCTGTGCATACACAGATATTGGTGTATCTATGTATATACATGGCCATGTAATTTACCTTGTGATTCTTCTCTCAAGCTCAGTAACCAGTTAAACTGGGCTTGATCTTTAGACAGGCAAAAAAATCTTCTGTCTCTGTTCTTTAAGCAGGCTTTCCAGGGGGTTTATTATATCAATTGAATGCAAAAAGTTGCATAAATTTTAAAATCCCGTTGTCCTTGTTTTGGCTGGGATAACAAGTTAATTTTCTTCCTAGTAGCTGGTATAATGCTGTTTTTTGGATTTAGTATGAGAATAATGTTGATAACACACTGATGTTTTAGTTGTTGCTAAGTAGTGTTTACGTTAGTCAAGGACTTTTCAGCTTCCCATGCTCTGCCAGGTAGACAAGAAGCTGGGAGGGAGCATAGCCAGGACAGCTAAGCCAACTGGCCAGTGGGGTATTCCATACCATATGATGTCATGCTCAGTATATAAGCTGGGAGGAGTTGGCCTGGGGGTGGCGACCTTCTGCTCGGGGACTGGCTAGGCATCGGTCGGTGGGTGGTGAGCAATTGTACATCACTTGTTTTGCATATTCTTTTATCTTTATTATTATTTTCCCTTCCCTTTCTTTTCACTGTCTTTATCACAACCCACGAATTTTACTTCCTCCCCACCCCCCGATTCTCTCCCCCATCCCACTGAAGGGGGGAGTGAGCGAACAGCTGTGTGATGTTTATCTGCCTGCTGAGTTAAACCACACCACCTTTGTATGCTGAAATAGTTACCCACAAACTTGCCCTCTTTGCTCACTTTTGTTCTTATTCAGTTTTGGGGGATGGAGCATATGAGACGCTTTGTTAAAATTCTGCTTATTTAGGCTTTCATTTAACCTTCCAGTGGGCAGCAAACTGACTGCTTCCTGCGTGTGTGCCCACGCACATCCTTTGAAAAAGTTAATGAGAGGCATGATAAATTGGGGAGGGGAAGGAAATCTACAATTTCCAAGAATGCAAAAGCTTTCTTTTTACCAAAAACAATGTTAAAGTTTCTTATGTTTCAGCCCCTTTCAGTACCACTCAAACAGTGGTGCACTGGTAGATTTAAAAGCTTGGTTTTTAACTCAGCAATTTGGTGTTTAGCTTAAGTAGGTCAAAGTGGATAAAAGCTAGACTGTCTCAGTCAGAGGTGGGTAAACTCTATTTGCTTGCATTCTGCATTGACTGAGAATGACACGAACCATTCCTAATTTGCTTAGGCCAATAACATGGTGAAGCAGATTATGTTCCAGAAGAGATTTCAACACACTTTGTTTTTTTAATGGACCAGATTTTACTTCATTTGAAAGATACATTTTATTGAGCATAGGGTGGAAATTAAGCTCCCCAGTTCTACATAACAGTCTGCAGCTGCGTTCAGAAATCTGGTCAGTTTATAAGTACTAATGCTTAAAATTTACTGAGACAGTCAGCTCAGCATTGCTCTTATCTATAGTTTTATTAGAAAGACTTAAAAATGACAGCATTGTCATTAAACATTGTTGGTTTTTTTTTTTTAAATCTGCATATATTTAGACAGAATTTGCAAGAATATCCATTGCATTAATAATGCAAATCTTAATTACTTGGTAGAAAATTGATGTTACCCCTCCAAGCTACATTATTGCACAGGCTTTCTCCAGAGTAAGATTATTTGGATAGCAGTCTCCTGAGGATCTCAGGTTTTGTGTTGTGTCAAATTTTTTGCAGCTATGTGGCTTACAAACTCATTTTTTTGCACAGCAAGGGTGAATAATAATCTTGACTGGCTTATTAGTAATCCTGTTTAGACACCTGTACAAATGTTATTGTTTGGAAGAGTGATTTGGCTTATGTGTATTAATAAGGCTGGAAATACATTTCTTAACTATTATACATTGACGAACGTTTCAGTCTCCCTCTCCTTTTCTCATTAAAAGTATAAGAAACATGTCTGCGTATAAATTAACTGAGCATAAGAACCATGAAAACCTTGCTGGTATTTTTAGAATTTTTTACTCTGAATTTTCTTATTGGCATTCTCAACTCAAAAGTATAAAATCTTTGAGAAATGTTAGAAATAAACTATATTCTGACATTATTAATGGCTCTCTTTAAGGTGTCTAACACAGTAGTATCTTGGAGCTTCTGTTATTAGTCTAAAAATACTTAATAATGAAAGTGCAAGGATAAAATTTCTTGAAAATAAAGCTTATACATGTTTTTGCATCACTTTTTTTTGCATGTTTGCCTGCCAACCTTTAATCTTTTTGTTTTTAAAAGCTGATGTATTCTCCAATTGTCATTATTCCTAAGTGATTATGACACTATAAAGTGATATTAGATGTTTGAAATCAACAGCAATATTATTTCTGTTTGCAGTATCATTACAATCGATGCCCATTAGCAGAATTTCACCTAGTTCTTGGTTGGCAAAGTGGCATTTAGCGACGGCATGAGTATACAGTTGGGAGTATTACCCTGCAGACTGGAAATGGACCTCCGTGGGTTGTGAATGTATGTCAGTTCATTGAGAAATTTCTGATTAACTTTGAAAAAATCTTTCTATTGGGAAATACCCCATAGTATCCCCAAAGACTGGAATGAAGTCAAACCTGAATTGGTTGAATTTCCTGCAGAACACACAGACCATGTTTCTACCAGCTCCATGGTCTTACTCTTGAGCAGTTGATTACATAGTTAACTTCATGTTCACTCCAGTCCTTTCTGTTTGCGAAAAAAACCCCAAAACAGGTTATTATTTACCTCATTTGTGATTCAAAATGTCATGTCAAAAATAATTATAAATAAAAACCATTGTAGTATATTTCTGCAGCCCAATTATTCATGGTTTTGAGATTTATATTTCAGAATATCATTAATTTCTGATGAAATGTAGGGTATTCATTATGTCCTCGTTATATGTAAATAATTCTAAGAATGTTGGGTTTTCCATGGAAACAGATTTTTTGAAGTTTAAAGTTCATTTTCTTTTAATATCTACAAATTCGTGTAATGTTAATTTTCATGTGAACACTCTCACCAAATACATTTTCTGATAATCATTGCTCAGTCTTTATTTCACAACTACCTCCAAAGGAATACACAGCTGTTATCTGTTCATTATGAGAATCCAGAAGAATACAGTAATTTGCTATACTTTTAGAAGGGGCATGCAATGTGATGTTCAGAAATCTATTTATCTTACTTATCTTCTTTATATATGCGCAGAGGAACGACAGCTAGCTTTATCTAAATTTATTGTGCCTCATTCTCTCATTCCATATTGTTCTCACTATATTTATCCTCACAACAACTCTTCCAAGTTGTCAGTGGTTGTAATGTTTTAATGTGCTGGATGGGAAGGCAGAATGATTGGCCTGGGGTCATACTGGAAGGATACCCGCTTCAGTCTTCCACCTCTTCAGCTGCCATCCCCACCACTGCAACTGCTCTTGGGATTAACACGGCAGGAATTTGCTCAGAGGAAGGCAAGAGCCTTGGTAGCAACACTTTCCTGTGCATGGAGCTTAAAGACAAGATGGTTTCCAGTACACTGCCCTGTATCTCTAATAGCAAAAACAAGGGATAGGTGATGAGCTTTAGGTGACAGAATGAGCTTTTGCTATTGATTTAAATGAGGCTTTTGAAAAAAGGTCTCTGTGCTGGCCTTCCAAGTTCACTTCATTGGCAACACAATCAGTACAATACTGAGCTGGGAAAAAAATTAAATGCAAATGCAAAAAATATGGTAATGGTGCACTACTAAAGGAAAAGAAGGTAGGAACAAATAATCTGTGTTTGAAAAATTCTATTTAAAAAAAGCCATAAATATCTGCAGTTTATTTTTGGTGTGGTGGAAACTTTTCTCCCGTTTGTCTGTCTCATCTTTAAAAGCACCAGACACATTATATCATTGAACTGAGGTAATACGAGATAATCATGATTTTCCTACTAGTGATTTAATGAAACTTTCGCTGGCAAAATGTCAAATCTCCATTTAACATGAACTGCTGAAATATGTAAAGCTCAGAAATTTAAAACTACAAAGAATTCTTATTAGGAGAATATTGATTTAACCTAATTCAGTTTAATTCCTTTGTAATATTTTAAAACTTAAAAGTGATGAGTTTAGAAGAGTGCAAAGTATTGCTCAGCAATAAAAATACCAATTCTTTTAAGGTAGACCTACTAACGTTACTTACTGTTCATGACCTTAAGCTTCTGCTTCACTGTGCTGCATTTATAGGGCTTTTATTTTTTATCATAATGCTATAGATTTTCAGAGCACAAGAGTATATTATGACAGACTTTATTTTTATCAAGGCAATAAAAGAAAATTATGTGGTAAAAAGCTGTTTAACGCTGTTACAGTCAGGGAACTAATAGCGAGAGAAATGATGTGACTGGATGACTAAACTGTTCTAAATAAAATTATGCCCCAACTTCTCTGCAGACAATGTGGAAAGATACAGCTTTTGAAGGCTTGAATTTGGACTTGTACAAGTGTGGTCTGTTTCAATGTCCTCGTCTGAGTTTTCCTGAGTTTTAGTGAGATCACGATCAGACTTCAGAACTTTCCTTTGGCTTACATATGGGAAGGGTGTTAACTTACAAAGACCAGCAATTAATACATTAATAAGTAAATGCTGACAAATATGCATAATTCTTTCAATAGCCGATTAGAAATGGGGGGGAAGTCAGATGTATGTTTTGTTTGCACATCCTAAACTTGCGTTTGTTTTATTAATCATGGAAATGCACATTTAGATGAGCAGATGGGGTACCACTGGGAGGCAAAAGTATCCTCACAGAGGAATGGGAAACACTGTTTCCTGGAGTATCTGTTCTGTTTACTGATCAAACCTGTACCATTCAGACTTAAAGATTTTTAAATACTTGAATTTGCTACTTTAGAAAATGAACAAATTGGATTAGTTTAAAAGATTTGATGGTAAACATCACTACATCACTACACAACTGGGGAGATCCAATAGTTTTAGAACTCGGAAATATATTAAACCTTCAATTTTTCATATATTAGGTATATTGTCCATAGATAGATGAGATATTGTCGTTCCATGCCCAATTATGCCCAGCTCTATTAGATGGCTTTGGAAAATATTGACTATCAAATGAGAGAGTATGACATGAAATGTGGCTTTACAGAACTGTTAAGTACTTTGTTAAAATTCCTTCTATTTCTGTTTGAGCGGAGCCCCAAAGCTGGCTCTACCGAGGATGCCGGCTGCGTAGCAAACCTGTTTATCTCAGCCCCCTGTTTTGGTTCCCCTCTGCAAATGAGCGGGCTCTCCTTTTCATCCCCTGCAGGAACTGCAGAATGAACAGCCAGCGTCTCCCAAACATGGTACCCAAATAAGCTCAGCAACCTGCGGTGCTGAGCTAGATTCGAAAATGTGCTTAAGCAAATTCTACAGAGATTTTTGGCTTTGTGGAGAGATCTCTGTAACAGATGTGTCAGGGCCTCAGCAGCTCAGAACTACCATTTGCAGTTTGACACAGTGCATTTTCAGCTGAGATTCTCTTGAGGGAGGACTTTGGTTTTAAATTGGTGCCTTTAGATCATCTGGAAGAAAATGGCAATTTTCTACTTTTTTTTTTCTTCTTCTTCTTTTAGAAAAATAGATTTCATCCAAACACTATAATTCAATTTTTACATAGATGAATCTCCCTCTCTGGAGAAGACCTGAAGGCAGAGAATTACCTACAGAAATCACTTTGAGGTCAAAGTCCTGGAACTACGGTTACCTTTTCCATAAGTGAAAATATATAACGTCCCACTGGGCATTCTGATAGCCTGAGGAAGTATAGATAAATTAATTGCTCAATAGCGATATGCACAGAGCTTCGCTCCTTGCATCATGCCTCTGGTAGTCATATGCACCTACATTTGCAATTTGGGAGAACTGGGAAGAGCCAGAGTTTGAATTTTTTTAGTGCTTGCCAGATGGCCATGCTAGCGATAGCTTTTTCATGTTACATAGGCCAATAGCTACCTGCCTCAATAGCTACCCTTGCAACACAGCTCCGCATCAGACCTTTTTCTTTTACTTAGGTATAGATAGAAGAAATAGTGTGTGATAGTTCCTCTAGAGCTACTTCTCCTTTGCGGGCTAATCTCTGCTAAACCAGAAGAATAGCTTGGCCAGTAGTTTGCGGTTAGAGACAACAAAGAATATGAAACAGTACCTCTATATCAAATCTTCCACAATCTCTGCCCAGGTAAAACTGCATCAGTCCATTCACTCTGCCAATAGTGTTGAAGGATCACATCCTTTATACATAAAGCTTTGTCAGTGTGTGTGCAACTTAGTAGATAAAAACGCATTAAAAATGAACTCGCTCTGAAAAGTATTACAGTCTTTTACTTACAGTTGCATCCATAAAATGTATTCCAACTAAAAACTGTCAAGACTCTTTCCAAAAAAATCCCCAAACCCGAGCTTATTGCATCAGGCTAAACCTTAAACATCAAAACAATTAAAATGTTATCTGCAAGTAAAAGGTACTGTGGCCAATAAAAATTTCTATATATAGCCCTCACTTGGAACTGATGAGCTCTCTCTAATAAATTAAGAATCCGGTGGTTAATGTATTACATTTTCTTCTCCACGGACTTAAAATACGGATAGCCCAGTGATTTCAATTAGGTTTGTACCTGCTTCTTGCAAAGCTAAATTTGACCAGAGTCTGGCTTGCCATTTATTTTTCTTTCATCTTACAGTAAACAATTATGTTCAAAGATTGAAAAAGTAATTGTACTTCTTTTTATCTTTGCTACAGGAAAGGAATGAGGAAGTTGACAGAAATCGTAGAGCTATTGTGGTAGAGGGCTTGCAGCTTCAAGGTGTCTGGACTCTGTTCTGAACACTGTAAAGTAGGGGAGACCAGAAAGCAAGTGATGCAGTGCTTGGAGAAAACGAAACCAAACCAAATCCCTCTCTCACTCGGCTTAGCGCGTCTCAGGTGACTGTCTTGAGCTGCCGAGTCACTCATCGATGCTGTGCTTCACAGGGTGCTGCTTAGTATGCCCAATGTAAACATTTTGCTCTGCATTCAGCTGCAGAGTCTTTATTTGGGAGACTTGTTTGAAGGGATCCTCTTCCTTATCCCCAGTGATTATCTTCCAAAATGCACAAGGTTTTTTTCTTCTCTGCCGCAGATATTTTTAAGCTGGTTCCATTGCAGAGGATACTCTGCAAAAGCTTTTGTATGTTTGAGAAAGAAGTTTAGTTTGATATAAAAAATGTTCAACCTTCCCGAACAATTATTTTAGCAGTTCACAGCCTATCAAGGGATGGCTGCACAGAAGATACTCTGTTTTCCTTCTCCATTTTGGGGAGACCTGCATAACACTCCTATTGTGTTGTAAGGTAATAGAGGTAGTTTGTTTTCCTCTGTACAGGAAAAAAAACCAAAACACAGTGATGGGAAGATGGGAGGAAATGTCAAAATACAAATTTGTGTATGAAATAATAACATCTTCTCTCCCAGTTTGATTTCAAATAGAACCACCTGCTGGTAGCTCAGATTGTATCCTAAATCACTTTGCTTTTGGTACATAAAAATGACAAGAATTAATATATTCATTCTTGTATGTTCTTAAAAATTTTTTTTAGTGAGAATAGTGAGGTTCTCAGAATTTGAAAAAGATTTTCTTATAACCATGATAAGTTCTAAGGATATCTAATCTAAGTCAGCTGACTTTCAGGACTAGAGGGTGGTTGATAGCAGCCTATGATTAACACTGCGTTATTGCTTTTTTTTTTTTTTTTTTGAAACGTGTTAGTGAGATTATTTTTTAAGATGTTTCATGACTTTCTGAGAATCCTTTACAACTGAAAGCCTGGGATTCAGTGTGCTTTTTTTCTTTTTAAGTAAGTTGAAGAATAAAAAATATAGCTCTATGTGCTATACACAGTTGACAATGATAGATGGTAATGTGGCATATAGGAAGAATTTTATATTGGGAGCTCTTATGAGTCACTCTGACTGCATCTCTGGTGAGTGACTGGCTCCAGGTGGATTCCCCAGGACAGGAGAGGGCTTGGGGTACTTTCAGCATTCACCTTTTGTCAGACAGTTTGCAGCTAGTAATATAGCCAGTGCTAATATAAACTTCGTGGGCTATATTAGATCTGGGGATTACCATTTGGGTTTGTTTCATGTTACATTAAACACTACATGAAAGTGCAACAGCACTATTCAGTGAGGTGTATGACATATTGACATTGCGGTTCATTTGAGGGCGCTCACAAACCATGTCTGGG